>NC_137205.1:8038025-8040525 GCF_960531495.2 Zeus faber
TATTCTTTGAAAAATTGCTCAATCTGTTATTCTCAAGATAGTTAAGTGAGGGATAATGTATCCCCCTCCAAGTTATACAAGATCCTGATCACCTTGTCGCGGGGTATTTTGCAATAATGACCGGCTAGCTGGACATTACTTATTACTTATTACAAAGCTACTTACTAACTAAAATAATATATTGAAACAGAATTTTGATTTAAAATTTAGATTCTATACCAGGACTTAAACTCTATGAGGTAAGTACTGGAGGTAAGTTAAGGTAAGTTTCATTTAGAAGGATTTCAATGTATATTTAATACGACACAGACAATTAATACTATAATATAATTTTAGAACCCAGAATCATGATTGTGGCGCCGCCCCTTGCGGCCCCCTGCGCAAGCACTTTGTGTCGATTACGCACATTTTTGTATTTTTATTATTTTTAGAGCTTATTATGTGTTATCTTCGGGCACCATGACATTTCACTGCATATATGTATGACCGTTTGTATATGTATGTGACAAATAACCTCTTGAATCTTGAATCTTGAATCTAACTGTACATATCCGCATTCATGTCTTGAAGTATTCATTGTAGTTTCAATGTAGTGTCCCATTAGCATATCGGTATTATTAACATACAATTCAAGAGTCAAGATTCAAGGGTTTATTTGTCACATACATATACATACCTTCATACATATATGCAGTGATATGTCATTGGAATGCACCTGGAGATTACGCACAATAAGCTCTAAAAATAACTAAAATGTGTGTAATCGACACGGAGGCTCTTGCGCAGGCGACCGCAAGAGACGCCGCCACGATCTCTATTCTGGGTTCTATAATTATATAATGGAATTAAACGTCTGTGTTGTATTAAATATATGATTTTCATTATTCAGAAATAACTCACACCCAAATGCCACCATTGACCAGGATCGAGTATTCTACAGAGCTGTGTGATAATTGAATTGAATTTGATTCCAACTCCAATTTCAGAATGTCCATGAGCGTGCACTACCTGGCGTACGTGGAGCAGCTGTTCCTGGACACGTACGAGTACATAGACTGCGGCACCAACACCACCACACCGCACGCCGCCCAAACCTCCCAAACCTTCCCTCCCTGGCGACCGGATATCAGTGGAAGAATGGATAGATAGATGGATAGAGACAAATGATAAGGGGGGGCAACGACACATGGATGGTCTGACCGATCGATGAATGGACGAACGGTCAACAAGACAAACCGGACAGAAGAACATTGCTCAATGAAGGAAGGAATAGGAATGAATTGATTCCATGAAGGATGGACAAACGGATGGACGGATGTGAATGACCTTTAAAAACCTTGCACCTGGGTCGATTTACTTGTCTTCAGTCATGCTTTTTTTTTTGTTGTTTTTTTTTTTACTTTTAGGTCCACAGAAAATAAGATGATTGCCGAATTTAAAATCACTCTTGGAAGTAAGGAGAGACATTTAGCAATACGATGCCTATTACCATATCAATGTATGATGAATTATATTATCTGGAATCCCCCAAAAAGTTTAAATTACTTATTGGCTTTGAAGAATGGCCTATACACGACTAGGTTGTCATAACTAGTAGGATGAATGTATCACCGTTTGGAATAAGAAAATTCAAACAAGTGAAGTGTCTCGAGGCAGCCTGAGCTTTTGAACAAGCGCACACGTCAGTGTCTTATGATTCTTGATTACATTCCTCTGACTTGCTGTATTGCAATTTGAATTTTATGCCCTTATTGGTCTCCCAAACGTGCATTATTTTTGATATTGCCAGAGGCTCCAGTGACGGAAGAAACTCTGTTTAGCTTGGGCCCCGATTTGAATAAGGGGACGTTAAGAAAAGAAAATCAAATTCTGAGGAAGTGTACGAATGACCGAGATATCTTGAAGATCTTGAATGGCGCACCCAAGATTAGCGCAGGCTGGTCACAATGTGTTGATTATTTTGGTTTTTCTTTCATTCTTCAATGTTCTATGTGATACAAATAAAATTAAACCGGTCTTTTTCAAGTATTTTCTCAGTGAGAAAAGGAGAGTAATAATATATAATATTACACCACTATAATACTATTAATAATAATAATAATGATGATGATAATAATAAGAATAATAAACATTGGATACATGTTCATTCATTTTGCCAATTTATTTCATTGAGCAGTGTTCTGAATATTTTGTTTACACCAGTTGCTTTCATTTTTAACCACGAAATAGTCTCAGATTTGTCTCTATTCCTCATAACATGTTTTGACCGACAGGTGGCGTTAAATTTCACATGACATTCTAAAGAATACAATGGAGATTCATAAGTTGCAGATAAGAATCTTTAACGGTCCTTCTGCCTGCCCTGACCTTACCAAAAACCTAACATGTGAGTTTGGGTCAAACAAAAGGTTGAAGTTTCTCTGTATTGGTCCGTTAAATTGATAGTTTTGGCCTGGTCCATCCCAAGGTGGCTTGATTTTGACTGCAGGTTAAAACACGG
>NC_137205.1:8045525-8095525 GCF_960531495.2 Zeus faber
CCATTGCCATGCAAATCAGCCCAGTTGAGCCATTACATCAAACATTGATTTGTGTTGTCCTACACACACACACAGACAAACCCAAGAGTCGTAAAGCAGCCGGGGATGAATGCTTCTTATAATGTGTCTGGACGGAATAACATGCTCGGATTTCACCTGTGTCTGGTGTAAAGCACTCGGTGCTCTGTCATTTCAAAAGTTGTTTTGGTTTTAATTCCCACCACGAGGGTCTATTTAGGTCAGAGGGGAAGGAGCTCTGCCCGGGATTTAGCTGCAGGTCACATAGAAAGAGTTCTATACATACAAACCGACCTGGATATCTATAAACCACCATAGCTGATTCACAAGTTATAAAACGACTGCTTTTGTTCATTGTTGTCTTATTTCAGGGTGAATGCACATGCTTCCGGTCGAAGGAATTGGTGTTGGAACTGTTTTGTAATCCAGTCCTAAGGAATTAACAAAGTGTTTATCCTATCTTATCTTAAAGTAAAGCATGTCAGACTGGGTCAATATTAGCTTTTGCATCAACATTAAACCAAAAGGACAACATACTGTATTTCCCAATTCCCACTCAATGGTGCTGACAATGGATATTTGAAACATGCAATATATTCGGCAAATAAAAATACCCCTTCACAGCTTGCGAAGTGAAGAATGCGATTAATTACAGTGAATGAAGATAAATTTAAATACAGACAGAATGTAAACATTGCACTTAAAATCATAAACATAGGTATAAATAAATAAATACATATTAAACTAAATATTAAACTAGAATCATAAAAATGTTGTAAATGATGTAATGTAAAACTTCCCCACTGGGGGGAGGGTAACTAATAAATCAAATACCGATAAGTATAGAGAGACTATTAAACATAACCTATCTCTCCCCCCCCCCCTCCCTCCCTTTCTCTAGCAATTCAATTCAATTCAATATAAAAGACAAGTCAAGACGTTTTTAAAAACGAAATATATTAATACAAAGGATTAATTGAAACATTGCGCTTGAAACATAAAATAAAATAAAAAGAAAAAGAAAACAGGTAGAGCTCTCTCTCTCTCTCTCTCTCTCTCTCTCTCTCTCTCTCTCTCTCTCTCTCTCTCTCTCTCTCTCTCTCTCTCTCTCTCTCTCTCTCGCTCCCGCGGGGGGGCAGGGCGGCGTGACGTCACAGAGGGGGGTGCCGTTCCTCCGCCTCCCTCGCCTCCGCCTTCGAGTCCTGCCGGCGGAGCGCGCAGTGACCACGGCGTGCGGAGACGCTCGGATCTGGGACGAGTTGGGTGTGTGTTCAGAAACTCGGATTTACTTTTTTTTTTTTGTGTCAACGCGACGATGCGGGGATCTCCAAGCCGCTGAGAGGTGAGGCGCTGTCAGTGTTTGGAGACATGTGCGTGGGGTTGATTCACTTGCAGATCGGACGCGGCTTAGTCGCCGACGTTTCATTTCAACTGGGAAGAAGTTTCCTTATTAAGCTTTGGAGAACAAAGTTTTCTGAATATTAAATAAAAATATTTTATATAAATATTAAATATATATATATATATATATATATATATATAAAATATATATATATATATATATATATATATATATATATATATATATATATATGTGTGTGTGTGTGTGTGTGTGTGTGTGTGTGTGTGTGTAAGTATAATTATTATTATTATTTCAAAATGGTACTAGGAATGAAATAATGCAAATTGTAATTTGGCTCGCTCTGAATCGGTCCCTTTGCGTTTTCAATGAGAAGGTTCAGGCGTAAATCCACACGAGCTGGAAACAGCCAGATGGAGCAGTTGTTTGTGACGAGTTCTTTATGGGAGATCCACCCGCCTAGAAAAGTGTGTGTGTGTGTGTGTGTGTGTGTGTGTGTGTGTGTGTGTGTGTGTGTGTGTGTGTGTGTGTGTGTGTGTGTGTGTGTGTGTGTGTGTGTGTGTGCGCGTGTGCGTGTGTGTGTGCTATTGAATTAACCTTTTAAACTGCTGCCTCTTGACAAAACACAACACTAATAAGACAAAAAAAAAAAAAATACATCCATTGGTTTTCTTTTTTGCAACTTTGGCTCTTTTAAGGTTTTTAAACCTCACCCAGGAATTCTTGCATTTATGCATTAGTTGTGGCTAAATCGTGAGCCGCCGCTGCAAATGGAACGATCTAATTACTGTCATTTGGAAGCTAACTGGTGTGTTTTATTTTTTCCCCTCCCCTCTTCTCCACGCAGGTCCTGGGTGGGTGCAGCCTTTCCTTTGCCTGCCTCCATTCCATCAGCCTTTTGAAGTCGGACCAGAGGTGTGAAGGCTTTTCTCGCCCAAGAGAGTCACTTGGGACTCTCCTTGTCACCACTTCCAGAAACCTTATTCCAATTTCCAAGATAAACGGGACAAGCGATAAACGTATTCTCTCGGCCTTTCTGCTGAGGACTCAGCTTGTAACGCAGAGGGGAAATTTATAGTAAGATTTGTCTTGCCTCACAAGTTCCAAGGAGAGGTGAAGCATTCGCCAAAAGAATCATCGACATGGGAAACCAATTAACCGAAATCGCCCCCAACACGTCGTTCCTCCCAAACTTCCAGTCCTTGCATGTGGTGGTGATCGGCCTGGACTCTGCGGGGAAGACCTCCCTCCTGTACAGGCTCAAGCTGCGCGAGTTTGTGGAGACCATCCCCACCAAAGGCTTCAACATGGAGCGCATCAAGGTGTCCATGGGCAACGGCAAAGCCACCAGCACCACCTTCCAGGTGTGGGACGTGGGCGGCCAGGAGAAGCTGAGGCCCCTGTGGAAGTCGTACACGCGGCGGACGGACGGCCTGGTGTTCGTGGTGGACGCGGCCGAGGGCGAGCGTATGGAGGAGGCCAAGGTGGAGCTCCACCGGATCGCCCGCTTGGCAGAGAACCAAGGAGTGCCGGTGCTGGTTCTGGCCAACAAGCAGGACCTGGATGGAGCCCTTTCTGCTCTGGAGGTAGTTTTCAAATCTTTTACCTTGAGTGTTTAGCTCACGCAACTGTAGACTTCCAATGCTAGAAAAGGCCCTAGGGAATGGCAACGGTAGCACCTGGCACAGATTGTGACATTCACAATGATTACCTATTGCTCCCCAACTTGGCTTCAGCCAGCACTTGGTAAATAACGGTGTTGTCTTTTTTTTGCTTGTCTCCCTTAATTGTATTTGGCACGTGTTGCAAGCCCTGTGCCCCCTGCAGAATTTTGCACACACATTTTAAAACGTCTGCATTAAACCATTACAGTGCAGGTGGTCTTCAAGCGTAGATAGGAGGACATGGATGATGACATTTTTGTCCAGTTGTAACTCACTCTCAAACCATGTGCCTTCTTGGGATTTCAGGTGGAGAAAGCTCTGGCCCTCCACGAGCTGAGCTCCTCCACGCTGCACCACGCACAGGGCTGTTCGGCCCTGGACGGCCAGGGGCTCCAGCCTGGCCTGGAGAAGCTCTATGAGATGGTCCTCAAGAGGAAGAAGATGCTTCGCCACAGCAAGAAAAAAAGATGAAGAGGCTGGCGGCTGGGAGCCCAGGCGTTTAGCATTTTTGGTGTTTAGGGTTTTGTTTTCAGTTTTGTTTTTTTTGTTTTTTTTTGTTTTTTTTGGCTGTTGGAACTTTCACATGTCCAAGGAGGACTAGGGTCGCTCCTCGAAAGGGAACACTTATGGAACTTAAGCAGGCGACGAGCCGAAGGACTGAGGGCCAGGCAGTCTGCCCAGCCTTCACAGCAACGGTTCGGATGCCACCGACAGAGTTCCCGTGTTAACGTCCCGGAAGTTCAACCTTTCACGATTTCTCGTGCGAGCGTGGTCCCATGCTAACAGTGTACCTGCAACCCCCCTCGCCACACTTGCACGGATCCACTTAGAATCCTCTTGGGATTGTCTTTGGGGGTATTCAGCTCTTCTCTCTTCTCCCCCATCTCACCTGACTGTTAAGAAGCCAACTGGAGAAACGAGAGGGCTGCAGAAGGAGCAGAGACAGTTGGACAGATCTGTGCAATATGTTAAACACAGTCACTGATGCACTCACTTTAACGTTGAAGGGTATTTGGTACTGTAGAGTACCTTATGCACTATCTCCCGTCTTTTCGTTCTTTTTTGGATATAACCAACCTGTAGTGCGGATGTATAGCTGGCCCGAGCCCCCGGGCACTGTCCCGTTTGTACGGCGACTTCTTTCACCTATTCTCTTTTTTTTTTTGTTTACGTTACGCGTTTAAATGGTTCACTAAGTTACATGGATGTTCACCCCAGATTCCCCTGTTTGACGGGAAAATTAAAGACTTCCACACTTTTGTTGACCAAAAGAGAATTTTCACCATCTTCACTGTTTTGCATTAAAGTGGTTATTTTTGAGCCGTTTTGTTTGGCTGGGTGTGAGGCTGCAGTGCCAGACGTGCCATTCCGATAATGTTGACGGGGCGCCGTGTTTGTTGAATTTCAGATTTACGACAACAGGCCCCAGAGCTGCTTGTTTAATCAACACAGTTTTTTATTTTTTTCGTTTTCTTTTGATATCTTCACCACAGCGGTTGGGTCGTCACGATTCGGTGTTTCGGAGGGTTCGGATCAATCCACGCTCGGTGAAGTCGTCAACACAGAATGTTGTTTTTACATAATGTACATATGTTTTTGTAATACTTATGCAAATGAATAAATTATTGAACAACTTTTGGCTTTCTATCCATTGATTGCTTCGTTTCAATGTCCGCCCACCAGCGCGCTGACCGCCACTCAACAACATGAGCTGAGAATCCAGTCCATGTCGAAGGAATAAGCCCCGTGGCCTTAATGCACCATGATCTCCATACCAGAACAAACTATTGATAGTAACAGATAATAGGATATGCGCTCTTAATGTGGCATTTAGTCTTTTTCTTCCCTAGAACAGATCCTTGCGAGTTATCAGCAGTAAGTCGGGTGTCCTTGCAAACTTAACAAAAAAAAACAGCTGTTCTCTTCAATTCTAAGCAATTTCCAGAGTGCTTGCACGTGCAGAGCCTGCATAATTCATGAGGACATACTTGCGTGCCGAACGAGGACGTGCCGTGCAAGAGCTGAATTAACCCTCAGGTTCGGTCCTGTGCTATATTCAGAAATGTGCTGTTTTTTTGAGGATATTGAAGACAAGCTGATGAGGAGACGATGACTTACTTGGATCATGATAAAGGCTCCAAAGTTAGAAGCTTAGAGGAGCGTAGGTCTCTCCCCAGTTCTCCTTCCTCTCCACACTTCTTTCTCTCTATGCAGTGGGATCAGGTGGCCGGTCTCATCAATGCTCTGTGGAAGTGGCTTCGCCTTGAAAAAGTCAATGAGCAGGCAACCCCTTTTTAGAAATCTTTTAGAAACTTTTTAGAAAGTTAGAATGAGGACGGGGTATCCAAAGTTAATACCGTGCGATTCTCTGGTTTTCAAGGGTTTTGCCATTTATTATTCATCAGAGATGCATCCATGATTCTCTCACTATACCTCTTTTATTTAGAGGTGTTCTATTAGTATTATGGTTTATAGTTGCCGAACGTCTAAATGTTCAGGAAAACACTGGAATCCACGCGCTTTCGGCTTTTGCTTTTACTGGTGTCAATGTTCTGGGTGATAAATAACCTGCAGATAAATAACGTATCATTCTACGGGTCCTTGGAACAGAAGACTGAAATGACTAATGACTCTGAAAATTCAAACTATAATCTTGACTCAATGAGTAGTTAAAATAATTGTAATTCTAATGTGTGTGTGTTTGGTGGGTAAAACCGTAGTATTTGTTTAGTTGTTTTTTGTATATTGTTGTGACTGCCGTGAAAACATAGACACAAAGATCTGAAAGGTTTCGGTCTTTGAATTAATATTTGAAGCAGCGATGAAAGAGAAGGTCCGCGACTTCAAACACACGTTCGACACAAAAACCCGCCCAAAGGGGGAGAACGAAATCAATACAAGTGGGTTTTAACTACCCTGCAGAGATAACAGTACTTCAGCGAGACCATCACATATGGTGTATCAAGCTGCAAAGAAACATTCATGGTCTAATTTTCACAAATTTTCTGTGGTGGTTTCTTTGTTGGGAAAATAGCTTGTAATGTAATGTAAAAAATGGCGAGTTCGATCCGATCTGAACCGTGGAGCTCGGCTGCAAAGACGAGAAACTGAAACACCTCCAGTCTCTACGTAGACCCTGTGTCTTCTACAGTTCTACAGTCTACTAGCGCCGAGCTGGAGGGAGCAAGACAGGAGAAGCAGAACAGGTGGAGAACGTTCCTTCTCTGGAGGCAGACAGTGTAGGACAGGTTGAATATGACCACACTGATTAAATAACATTGGGGTTTTTGCGTTGGGCCCTCAGGAAAAGGAAGACCAGTCACACAGGAATGTGATATGACCCATCAAAACAAACCCTGCCCCCACCCAACAGGCCCATGCTGCCTTATGATACCAGATCTGCCCTTTCCCACCCCACCTCCCAATGGTAAACCCCATAGCTCCAAACAAAAGTTGCCTAACTCGCCTGTGCGATCTGTCTGGTCCTCGACCACCAGCGTGATGGGAAAGTTGCAGTTCAAATCTTTATCTCATCTCGTCTCAAGATAAATCCCAAATGTAGCCGGAATTGACAGGCTTGAAATTGTAAAACTGCAGATTTACCACCCTTGTGGGCTTGGTTTGAAAGGCTCCATTCTTCAGGTCCCCTAATTCTGAAATCCCTTTCCTTTGATCAGAGTAACGTTAAGTTGGTCACAGGGCCTAACCGGTCCTTCCCCGTAAAGTGCTCACTCAATTCCTAGAACTTTTTATTTTGTATGTTGTCCGTGTGTCGCCTCCTCTCCCTGCCCAAAAGCCTCTGGCTGGCAGGTCCATCCAGGATAGGTTAGCCCTCCATGCTGACGGCTAATCCAAGGTGAGAGGGTTAATCTACTGTTTACTGTCACCACAGCAGAGCTGAATAGTTTCCAGGTGTGTAAATAAGCGCAATAAACGGAACTGGCTCGCCAATGAACATTTGGAGGCATCTCGGACCACTCACTCATGAGAACCAGTTGGATTTGCCAACATCCCAAAGTTACCGCCGCCTTATTTGCCCCAAGCTTTGCCTTTACGCCGAGAACCTGACAACAGTGGGTTAAATGAAGTGTCACAATGCTCTGAGTTTTCCCCAATAATTCCACAGCCTTAAATCCAGACTCCCACTGGTGAACCCCACTCACCACCACCACCACCCCTCCCCATTCTTCCGCAAGAATAGTTCTAGAACGATTGTAAAGCCCTGCGATGTACTTTCCATGCACTGGTATTCCTTCACTAATTCTCTCTAATACCTCAGTTAGACAATATATTTCCACAGGCGTAGAGATCAGTTTCACTCGTTTCCCATCTCCCCAATAGCTGGATGTGTCCCCCACCCCACCCCCATACATCTTATCCCCTACTCTGCTTTTAGTAAGAGCCATATGTTTAAGATCTTACTGACTCCAGCCAAGAGCCCTCGGCAATTCCCTCCACTACAAACCCTGGAGACTTGTACCTGTCAGCCTGGTAAATTATTCTGTAACCGTTATAGACCAATAACGCAATCTATCAAGCGTGTGTCGTTTTCAGGCATGCTGAACCCGTGAGCCCATTGAACCGTAGTGATTCTGGCCAAAACGCCCCGTTCCATCCGTTTGACTGTGAAACCCCTGTGGAATTGCAGGTTCTCTTCCGTTCATGACGTGCTTATTCCTCACTGTCGTTTCTGCTGTTTTAGCAATTTGGCCTCACGCACGCTTCATGATCCGATCGCCCTTCCAGCGCACATGGCTAGAGAGCGAGAGCGAGAGAGAGAGAGAGAGAGAGAGAGAGAGCCAGATAGAGAGTTTGGCCAAGGCTACAGCACGCTAACCCCCTGCGTCCTAGCCCGACTTTAATCATTAGCCTCATTCACCCTAACCACACAAGCACAGTTCCACCGAGAGTCAATCCAATTATCCTGATTGGAGTCCCCCCCACTCCCGCCTCCCCCCCAGCGCTCCTCCCCCGGTGCGATTCAGCTGTCGTCAGGGAGCTAAGCAGCGGGATTAGTTAGTCAGCAGTATCTGAGCCCACGCCGGGCTCGTCTTAATTTTTTACTTAAGCTTCATTTCAATTATTTGTCCTCGTTGGTTTTTAATCAAACACATTTTCGTTTTCTTTTTATCTTTTTGGTTTCTGTCTGCCTGTCTCCCTGCCTGGCTGTCTGGCTGGGTGTTAGACTGTCTGCCTGCCTGCATCTTTGTGTTAATTGGTCTGTCTGCCTTGTCCCTTCCTGCCTGTCTCCGTGTGTGCGTGTGTGTGTGTGCGTGTGAATGTGTGTGTGTGTGTGTGTGTGTGTGTGTGTGTGCGTGTGCGTGTGTGTGTGTGTGTGTGTGTGTGTGTGTGTGTGTGTGTGTGTCTACGTGCTTGCGTGTGTGTGCGTTGATCTGTCTATAGCCTGCCCACCAAACTTTCAGTCAGTTTTTTAGTTTGTTTGTCTCTCTGACGGGCTGTCACATTCTGAATTGGAAGAAGAATTAGAAGCAGAATCAGTTTATTCTGCCAAGTACATTGATATATACACCAAGAATTTTTCGTGGTGAGTATCGATGCACTGCTACGCACAGACAATTATCATAAAAAAGTAAGTGTGACAGTCTGAAAATTATATATATATATATATATAATATCATAAATAGCCAAAAATGATCCACACAAATAGCCAAATATATAAAATATACAGAATGTACGTTTTTGATTTTATTCACAGGAGAAATGATAGGTACAGTATAGGCATGCATATGGTAGAAATTATTACTATGTAATTACTGTAATTATTTTATTACAGTGGTTTCCCCCTCTTCCCTGTTAATATAATCAGGAACATGTGGCCCTGACAGACTCTCCTTTTCACTTTTCCTTTTCATCTTTGTTTTTCACTGTTTATCCTCCCCAGCCACACCCCATATCTCCCTCTCTCTCTTGCCCTCTCACTGACTAGTCACTAATTTAGTTTTAGTGTCACCTCTTCTCTTTCATCTCTCTCTCTCTCCATTTGATCTCTCCTTCTCGCTTTCTCTCTCTTTAAAGTGCTGGTCAGAGTCTCATGTTAAACTGCGGTTTGAGGGCGATCTCTGCACGGGATTTAGGATGGAAAAGCTGCAGCCAGATGTCCACAGACCGTATGTGCTCTCGCTCTTGCTCTCTCTCTCTGTTTTACTTTCTTACACTCTTGAATAAATGAACATGAACACAATGAATACAATTATATATGCATGGATTACAATGAATTAGAAGGTATATGTTATTACTATATTACCATGTTATTACTACATTCTCACAATGTCTGAAAAATCTTTCCCCTTTCCCTTTGTCTCCTCTTTACCATCCTTTGCTCTCTCTCTTTCTCCACTTCTACAGTTTCCTCTGCTGTGATTGCAGAGAGGGCTGTGGGCTTTTTTTGAGGCAAAAATAAGCCATTGGTACCACAAAGGACACTCCTATCCCACCCGCCTAACCCACGGTCCATCCGTCCGCCATTAGAGATCAGATAGTTGCTCAGAAATAGAACCCGCTCACTCCAAGAATAGAAGATTACCAGCATTCCTCCAGTTCAAGATCCAGAACCAGAGTCCTGGACAAACAAACAAAGTGAACTAATGAGAGGAGGAACTTCCCGCCTCTCTGGATTCGCAGCATGGTATTTTCGAGGGTCTGAGGTGGAGCCGATTAAAACCCATGTCTATTGCAGGGTCATTTGACCCGGGACTGAAACCCGGGTTTTTCCTTCCCCACTGATGACAAATGCTGATTACAAGTTTGTTTTTTGGTGCAGTGGGAAAGGGGTACAACCTTCAAAGCATAAGTTTCTGTAAAGGCACCAGCTTCATAAGCTCATAAAGCCACCATGTTGGCCAGTGTTAACACAGACCCAATAGCTTGCTTTAGCAGAGGGTTAGATCTGCTAAAGCAAGGCTGGCGGATGTGAGAGTTTTTGCTTCAATTTATTAGGAGCCAATCAACCTTACACACCTTTGTACTTAGAGTTATACCTTGTTAGTTTCCTGTAGGTAATGTGGTTGTTATCTCAGTCAGTCTCACCCAATGGCAACTCCCTTTGTTGCTTTGTTTCCCTGTTGAAACGCTAACGTTAATGACCACGACTTGGGTTAAATGCCATTCTGCGTCTCAGTTACAGGTCTCCCTTTGACCCTGTCTAAATGTTTTGCCTTAACACAGATCAGCTTGGTGCGAATGGTTTTCACGCAACCCATTTCCAAAGACCGAGCGCCAATGTAGTTGTAGTTGTAGTTGCCTTGTAGTTTCTGTGTAGTTCCTGTGTACATGACACCTAAATAACTATGACGCATAATTACAAGATGAACAGAAAATAGATAAAGTTCAAGAGAAAGTGTAATCTTCTTGACATTTATGACAAAGAATTTGGTCCAGCGTCAATTGAAATCTAAAGGAGATTCTGGACTCCAAGTGACCTTGAATCACACACCCCATCTCCAAAGAGAAGCCTTTTTGCCGCCAGTGATATCATCTCCTTGACTGACTTTCACATGTTGTAAAAAGAAGCAGGAATGCCACAGAATGTGTGGGAGGAATGTCCGATCTCGGCTTTTGGCCGATGGGTTGCGTTCTTAAAGCACGGGAGGCGTGGCGGCGATTTAAACTATGCACAAGTTTAGCATTCTTCAGCTGACGCCGTCTGAGATGCTCGGTGGGAGGCAGGTGGCAACTGAAGGCTTTTTCTGCAACGCTTCATTTCCAGGCACTTGTAACATTGACTTCCTTGCCTTCTTTAATGAAATAACGAAGAAATGTACTATATAAATACACTGTAAGTAACAGATGCAGTCTTAGCCAATCCCCCTCTGCCATTTCTATCAAGCATCACTGCATAAGTGAGAACCTCCTGAGTTGGTAGCAAAGAATGGTCAATTTGTGCCAGATTATTATGTCACCTCTGCTCTTGTTATCATTTATCGTTTTAACATGCCACAGTATTGAAGGAACATACCAGTGAGTCACATACTGTATATGCTCACACACCCACACCCACACGCACACACGCACACACACACATACACACACACACACACACACACACACACACACACACACACACACACACACACACACACACACACACACACACACACACACACACACACACACACACACACACACAGAATGAGAATGGTGATGTGCGATGAGATACTTGACGCTGAGACGCCGCACACGCAGCGCACAATACCGACTGGTTGGAGAGCCGGTCGTAAATTCCGAAGGGTCATTAAACAGGTAGGTGGTTAAGTGAGGAGTACCTATAATACATCCAAACGCATGGAGTATCAACGGCAAAAAAGACAAGTCGGTAGCCTCGTCCGCCATTTTGGGTGTGCTAAAACTCTGCAGCGTCATTGCGTCACATTCTCCATCCTCCATGCCTCCTGCACGCTCTACCCAGGCTCCGCCCCTCGTGTAAACCAAACAGAGTATTTCCAGGTTAGTGTAAATGCATCTGACATGGACAATCTCCGGTTGGGTGCTGCATGTGTGAAAGGGTAACTCTGGACAATGTCCGGACCTGATTATCCAGACATTTTCATGAGTGCATGTGTGAAAGGAGCTAAAGAGTCATCGGTCTCAATTTTCACCCAAGTGTGTTTTCATTTGTCTTATCTGATAGTTTGGTGCCCTCCACACATCCAGCACAAAAAGTTTGATACTTACACCGATAATTTAATGCAATTCATTTTGATGGATTTCATGTTCAAGTAGTTGCAGGTGTGAGTCAAGTCCCGGTTGAACCTCACTCGCATGTCTCAAACCACTTTTGTCTCATAATTTGCTTCCCTTACTCTTCTCCTCTTCACTGGCTTTCTGGCTCTCTTTCTCTATGCTACAATTTCCTCCTCTCTGGAGCTTTGCTGTAATTGCAGAGAGCACTGTGGTTTCTAATGCTCTGCTATAATGTCAATACAGGGTATCAAGTACTTAATAGAAATATATCCCTCTTTGTAACTATTGGGTTTTGAAACCAGTTAGCACCAGGGCATCTGTTTTATGCATTATTTATGGATGGCCCCAGTATAAATATTGGAAAAATTTGGAGTCCTTAATATTTTACTTCCTAGAGAACTCGCCGCAATTACATTTAAATATTATGAAAATGTAATTGTGGGAGGTTCTCTATGGCATAATGGGTTAGCTGCCAATACGTTCTATTACCTTGGAAGCTCATTGGACAGTGGCAGCGGTGGGTTGCCATATTGAACTGACTTGTGCAAGTATGTGTGTAAAGCCCCTTTGACATACAGTATATACATACAGTAATAGTTCCCGGGACTGGGAACTATTACTGGGATAACCTTTCCGGCACCGCACGTCATTTTCACCATTCACACGCACAGTTACATTCAGGAAAATTTCCATCTTGCGGTCCCAGTCCTCACCCCCCGTGCTGGAGAGCGACAGACGGAGCAGCAGTGCACGCAGCCACGCACGGACAGAGCTCAATCACTTGCGCACACAAAGAGGATGAACGTGGACGTAGCGCGCAAAAAAATTATAACCCTCACCAGTGTTATTAAATCAGTGTGATCAATTTCCGCCCGTCCTACACTCTCTGGAGAAGGTCCACCCGTTCTACCTCTCCCTGTTTGCTCGCTTCCTTTGCTGGTAAAAGTGGCATGTGTGAAACCATTCTATTTTCTCTGTGCACATGATGTGTCTCTTAGTTTGCATTCTGTTCCCATATTGGCAACGATGCACAACGTCGATGTCCCAGTGAAGCGGCCGTACCCCTGTGGAATGCTAAGCTGCTATGCTAATGCTAGTGCTAACGCTAATGTATGAGTTGAATTTCTTTTTATAAAAACAGAAGTTTTACGTGACGTGTGAAAGGAATAATTTGATTAGTAACAACACAAATCCCTTGCCTTTTGGGCGGTTTGTCAGATCACGTTGTTGTGTCTGTCCATGCCTTTCATAACACCCGTACAGTAGACCTGAAGGAATAAGCCATTTTAGCTTTACTGTTCAAGCACCGTTACTATGACTAGTACCATTACCACTACAAATACAGATACAGTACAAATGTTTCATCCAGACTAGAGTGCATCAGATAACAGCTCTCCTCTCACCCTTTGTTCCTCCACCTCCCATTGACATTGACATTCCCATAGGCCAGGGGCTTGTATGTCACGCAAATGAAGGGTCGAGTGTGTTGCTGACGTGGTGCAGCCTCGGCCCACCAAAACCATTCCCTCCACTTCTGGGTCCCACGCCCCGTTTTCTGTTGAATAGGAGTGAATAAACAGGCCTGTCTGGATACAAGGTCCCCTCTGGGAAACACAAACGCATGCAATAAACAAGCTGGATCTGGTTTTCTTTCAACGTCGGAGTAGAGTCACTAAACCAGGTCGACGAACTGTTCGGACACGCGGCTGTTTTTTGCATCTGCTGGAATGTCACAAGGTCGCATGAGCAAAGTCTAAACAGACAAAATTTAGGTACGAATTCAGCTGAAGCCGCGACAAGCACCCACTTGGAGAGGTCAAAACAGTTCAACATCGAGAGATGCTGAATATCCTGAAGAATACAATTTCAATTTTAGAGAGCCGTTTCCCCTCCATATCACACAGAGCGGAACTCGCTCGACGGCCGCAGTAATCAGTGGAACGATTCATGCGACGTTCTGAAAGGGAAATGCACTGCAGGAGCGTCTGGTGCGACCTCGATAAGGAGCGTTTCCAGAGGGATGAAGAGCAGTTTGGCATTTTGAGATACCTGCCTCACCTTGATTTAACCCCTCATGTGTTAAACGGATGGTTCGATTAGAGCATGCTACTGTTGGCTATGGCACACTGGCTTCTACAAAGATCTCGCATCCTTCGTCCATTTGTTCTTTCTTTCTTTCTTTCTTTCTTTCTTTCTTTTCACTCTATTTTCTCTGTTCAGTCACTCCCCCCGCCCCCAGTCCATCCACCTGACCCAGCGTTTGCGTGCTGCAGCCGGATACAGCGCCAGCTGTGGCTCACATGTGATGTGCATGTTTGTCCACCAGACAGACCTGTGGGCGATTTACAGCTCGACGTTTCTCGACACGCACACACACACAATGCGGCCCAGATGTTGGCTTTTCAAAAATGCAAAACCCGGCCCAACCCCAACCCCACCACCTGCACAGAATTCATAGATTTCCTCTTCAGCGAGGTGCGTTTGGAGTGTCCTTTGTGGTACCAATAACTTATTTTTGCCTCATATAGGTTGTGGTTCAGCTTGGCAGCAGTGTGGCCAAAATAATTTTTTTTGCCAATCCCGTATGGGTACAAGTTCATTTATTTATTATCAGTTGCTGTGGATAAGAGCATTAGGGCAAAGATTTGCAAGCAAATCTCCTCCTTATCCCTGTGCTTACAGCATTGGCGATGTTTTGTGACCGAGACAGCTGTTCTGCGGAGATACTGACTGAGAAAGTCAACATGCTCATATTGCCGCTGGGTGTCATTGTAAATGAGGGAAATTTAGATGGACAACCCACTGCTTTTCAAAAACCTGTTCGAAAAACCGCGTTTTTGCTTGAGAAATGTCTAGCTTCAAAATAAGATTTTTTTTTGTTTCATGGTTTTATAGTGTGCCATAAAAAGAAACAAAAACAGCAGTACAGTCTTAAATGTGGGCTAGTGTAATCATGTCAGAGTAATTAGGGGCTGAACGAGAGAATGTGACTCACTCACATATTGAGCAAATTAGTTTCTATTCCAGTAGCTTGGAAATACATTTCACTTTTGGATATTTCTCTGTTTGTGTTTCAAGTCGTATATGTTTCCTGTCACAGTATATATACAGTATATGTACTGTACATATATACAGTATATACATGGTGTATATATATATACACACAGTGTATATACAGTATACATATATATGTATACACTAATAGTTTCATTACACTTGTTTCAGAAGTGAACTTCCTCTCTCTCCTTACTGCCTGGGTGCTTGGTCACCACAATTAATTCAATTAGCCATCGCCATGGTGATGCTGTGGAATGTTCAGGACGGCTGTGCCATGGGGCTACGACAGGAACATTCCAGAAAGACCGAAGGACTCAGGCCATGAGTTGGGCCATTTACTGTATCAATATATATATAAGAACGCAACTCGTTTTCTCGAACGACATCGGTGTGTGAGGGATAGTGGGAATTGGTGGGATTCTGAAGAAGTGATTCTGGGCTTTGGCTAAGTTCTCGCTTTTGGCTCGGAAGCCAGAATTTCTGGCTCAACCTCAGTCAAGGACAGAACTCCGGCTGACGTCAAACAAGTTGACCAAAGTGCAGAAACAGACGAGTACGGACACTGACGAAATAGCCCTTGAGAGGCGAGGAAGACGAATGGTTTTGGAGAGTAAGCGAGAGAGAGAGAGAGAGAGAGAGAGAGAGAGAGAGAGAGAGAGAGAGAGAGAGAGAGAAGGGGTGAGACAATGTTAAGGAAAGACAGTCAGAAGGTCAAAAAGCGACAGACAGATAGATAGATAGATAGATAGATAGATAGATAGATAGATAGATAGATAGATAGATAGATAGATAGATAGATAGATAGATAGATAGATAGATAGATTGAGAGACAGAGAGACAGATAGACAGATAGATAGATAGACAGATAGATTGAGAGACAGAGAGACAGATAGATAGATAGATAGATAGATAGATAGATAGATAGATAGATAGATAGATAGATAGATAGATAGATAGATAGATTGAGAGACAGAGAGACAGAGAGATAGATAGATAGATAGATAGATAGATAGATAGATAGACAGATAGATAGATAGATAGATAGCACAGTGATTTATAGTGTTTGTTCAAGGCTGAGGGAGTGAATGTGTGTAATAATGTATTTGTGAAGAAGTTAGATAAATGGTCGTTAATGCCATGGCAAAGGAAAGGTCATGTGTTGGTTTGTGTTTACCTTTATCTCTGTAATAACAAAAACAAGAAGTGATAGAATGTGAACAAATTAAATTTCTTTCTTAAGTCACAGTCTTGATTCGCTCCACTTCGCATTTGGCCTTGTTTCGGCTCGAAACAGTCGGAGACATGGAGTTATGCTGGCGTTCAGCCAGAGCCAACTCCTGTTGCTGGCTTCTCTCCCGTTGCCGTTGTTACTGCTGGTTGAATATGCTCACTCCGCTTGATTTACTCTGCAGAACGTGGTGTAGAAACTACTTTGTAGCCTACATTCGGACATTTGGACGTTATTGAAATAACACTTTAATAAAACTGTTATAACACTGTAATAACTTAATAAGTATATAGTCATAATTTATACACTATACTCTGTCTATTCTGTATATTTTTGATTCATGTAGGCATTTATATCCTATATATTTGGCTATTTTTAATTGTATTTAATAGTTTTTGAACTTTTATTTTATTATTATTATTATTATAATTCTTATATATATTTTTAATTTATTTATTTATTTATTTATTTATTTATTTATCGATTTATGTATTTGTTTATTTATTTATTTATTTGTTTGTTTGTTTGTTTATTTTTACCAGTGATGTCAGTATGCTGGGCATACAAAACAGAGTATTTATATGCTATTGTATCTAGGACAGAGTAAGTCTGCAAGTGGAGTTCAAGTTCTCAACCAGCAATGCAACTCTTTATTAATTCTTTAATCATCAAGAACTGCTGCAATAACTCTGTCCTGTGGACGACCTGTGGGATGACACAAGCACAGTTTTTTGTTACACAGAACCACCGCCACAAATAATTTTCTTTTCATTTTCCTTAAGCCTTTTTTCATGTACAGAAACGTACCAATCCTCACCGCGACAAATGGGGTGTCCTATCTCTCCTCATCCTCCCCCTTTATTGTCTTTGTCCTCTCTGGGGGGGGAGGGGGTAATCACACTGGCATGTGAAGGTTATCAGCCGGAGTTGAGTGCCAGGGCAGATTGTGGGAGGGAGGGAACAAGAGATGGAAGGATAGAGGGAAAGGGGCGGAGAGCAAGAGAGAACAAGAGGAATGGGGAGGAGTTATCTAATAGGTCAAACTGGGGGAAGTGATGAGAAAGTTGCCATGGGAGTAATTATAGCTCAGCCCTTCATATCCCAGGTTATTTACTCACACTATTATCCGCAAACCATGAAATCAATACATTGAACTTTGAACTCAAACTCAAACGTTGGCACATACCATAATATAATACCATACCACTATAATCTGTAAGTTTGGATAAGGGACAGAGCTTTGGATCAATTTGGAATTGGTGATCGTCCCCTCAGCTGGATCATGCCAATACACTCATACCATCACACACACACACATACACGCACACACGCACACACACACACACACACACACACACACACACACACACACACACACACACACACACACACACACACACACACACACACACACACACACACACACACACACACACACAGGCATACATACATAGCAGACTGTTCTTCAGCAGGCAAACAGCTGTTCGGATTTCAAGGTGGTGATGTCACTGGAAACACAAAAGAGTCACAAAATAAATAAAAAATGTCAAAGTTTACACTGGAAACACAAAAGAGTCACAAAATAAATAAAAAATGTCAAAGTTTACACTGCACACACACACGTGTGCTGTGTGTATTTGTGTGTCTATGTGTCTGACTATGTGTGTAAGCTCTATTGCTCTGCCAGATAGAGTTGTGATTTGTTTTACTGCTGTACGCCCTTGCAGCCATCCATTGTTTCATAGTGTGTGATAGTGTGTGATTGTGTGTGTGTGTGTGTGTGTGTGTGTGTGTGTGTCCTTGCATGTGAATGTGTGTGTGTGTGTGTGTGTGTGTGTGTGTGTGTGTGAGTGTGGCTGTATGATTGCACCCCGGTGGTAAAGACTGCTGCTCTTTCATTTCGTATAAAGACGTCAGAAGCTGTGGCCAGAATAAAACAACGATGTCAGTGTGAGAGCGGTGAGCAGATAGAGCGATAGAGCGAGCGATAAAGTATTAAAGCTATAAACTGAGTGTTAAAATGTTGTTATTATTAATGGTCCAGCTCCCGAAGGGGGTGGAGACCCCTATTGTTTTTGTTAATGAAAAATTTACATCGGTAGTGTTTGGATGTCATGTACCCACAGACATGATGAATACAATTTGGATTCGGGGCAGTTCGGAGACGTCGTGTTTCGAGTTTGATCCAAATCGGTCCATTTTTGTAGGGGAAGTTAATAAAAACACTGTGTCTCATCTTCGCAGCAGCCGTGTGATAGCACTGCAGACCTCTGATAGGTCACAGACAGGTGTGTCATAGTTTCACTGGTGAGGTGTAAATACTTTGCGCATGTGCAAAATGCGGACGCACAACGACTGCCTGATATTAAATTTGTCATTCGGAAATACTGCTGATATTTAACCTGCTCACTGGATTATTTGATTGGACATTAACAAAAAACAATATAAGACACAAACCCTGATGGACTCCATACATAGAAGCGCAGAGATAATCACTGTTGAACACGGAGAATGAAGTTTACAGTCTTATACAATAAACAGGGATTACTTTATTACTATTAATCTTTATCATGTTTGATAATAATTTGATTTAATTATTACCAGAAGACAATTAGATTAATCAAAGCATATTAGACGCTTCCTAGCTGACACAAAATAACATCACCTTCAGAATTTTTAGACATCCCAGAAATATAAATTTATACAATCTTCCTGAATTGTAGTTAGTTGTAACAATTGCCATAAGCAATTACACAGTGCAAGGAATATGTATTAATTGCGTTGTATGATGTGAATTCGTGTCATTGTTTTTGTGTTTTAGGGTTCCAGATGCCTCAAAGAAGCCAACATTCCAAACCAAAAAAGAAGCGGTGGGCAGGACCTGCTGTTTTACAGGTCAGCCCCACTCCTCTTAAATGAAAAAAAACACTAAAATATTTCCTGAAACCTCTGAGCAAGACTCTGAAAACTCTGGAAACAACTCTAAAACAAGGACTGCAAGGAATTCTGAAATTCTGACTAAAGAAACACATAAATAAGAAGTTGCAACAATATCAATGACAATATTTAATACAGATGAAGTTGCTTTGAATATACCTGTTGATTCTCCACACATCTTGGTGTTAAGAGGCTCATTACATCAGGGTGATGCACAGTTTGGAGACTCCAGCAACAAGCAGTGTGCAGCTATCTGTTTAACAGCAGTACTTAAGAGCAAGATCCAGAATGTTTTGACATGGAATTTACCTTTACCTTTATCAGCACATGAAAACATCTGGTGGAATAAAAGACAACGTTCTCGGAAGCGGTTGTATTGCAATATCAGAATTGATATTGCAATACAATAACACACACACACACACACACACACACACACACACACACACACACACACACACACACACACACACACACACACACACACACACACACACACACACACACACACACACACACAGATCGAGCTGATGAATACGGCCCTACAGAAAAATTTGCCTGCAAATTGACAAATGACCTGGGAAAGAAATCTTCTCGCTCAGACTCATCTATGGATCTCAATGGAACTTCCTGGGCCGACTCGAGGTACACGGTGCACTTGTTCCGTGCTGCAATGGCCGAGTGGTTAAGGCGTTGGACTTGAAATCCAATGGGGCTTCCCCACGCAGGTTCGAACCCTGCTTGCAGCGTTGTGTTTAAGTCATCTCTGTGGACATGCTGTTGTCTCGGAAGACACTCTTCCTTACAGCGCCAATCTGAGATCATGTATGCGTTAACACAAATAGCCTCTTATGTTTTGCTTTACTGATTTGCCTCCTTCGGCCATTTTATAGCATCGAAGGGGCCAGGGTTGTTCCGTTGGCTCACAGACAGCCTCATGATGGTACTACTCTCTCTCAGTTGTGGAAGAAGGACTCAAAGAAGCACTGTAAGAAGCACTCTAAGAGAACCGCTCTCAGGACAGCACGAACTGCTGTTTTACAGTTCAGCCCCACTCCTCTTCAATGAAAAAAACACTAAAATATCTCCTGAAACCTCTGAGCAAGACTCTGAAAACTCTGGAAACAACTCTAAAACAAGGACTGCAAGGAATTCTCAAATTCTGACTAAAGAAACACATTAAATAAGAAGTTGCAACAATCTCAATGACAACATTAAATACAGATGAAGTTGCTTTGAATATACCTGTTGATTCTCCACACATCTTGGTGTTAAGAGGCTCATTACATCAGGGTGATGCACAGTTTGGAGACTCCAGCAACAAGCAGTGTGCAGCTATCTGTTTAACAGCAGTACTTAAGAGCAAGATCCAGAATGTTTTGACATGGAATTTACCTTTACCTTTATCAGCACATGAAAACATCTGGTGGAATAAAAGACAACGTTCTCGGAAGAGGTTGTATTGCAATATCAGCATTGCCAAGGACACATACCTTCTGTAATGCAACATTCGAATTTGCACATGCTAAGGTGTGTTGGCTGTATTGGTGTTGATCACTATGATTTTGCATTACAGAATATATGTGAATTGATGAAGCAATTCAGAGATCACTGTTAAATAACCACCAACTTCAGGTTTGTAAAAAACATCACCTACGCGTGTATTCCAATACAGACAATATATTTGGTTTATTACGTTCAAGATTCCTGGACCCTGTGTATGCTGCCTGCAGCTATATTTATTATTATCATCATTATAATTATAATGATGATAATAATAATAATAATAATAATAATAATAATAATAATAATAATAATAATAATAATAATAATAATTATTATTATTATTATTATTAGGGGTCCAATCTGTAGGGCTGGACCCCTAATAATTCGATATTTTTATTATTTATCTTCTTGGCATTTTTCCAGATAAAATAATCCGAAACACGTACGCACAGACACGGTTAAGGCCTTGTTGGGACCGGGACATTTCAGATGTCTTGTCGTTTGAGTTTGATTATTATAGATGTACATGTGGAGCAGTAATTAGTGAAAAACTATAACAAATTCACCAGAAGGTGAAGAACGTTGGCGCGACTTGATTAGTTTGTGGAGACGGGCGCTTTGCAACATCATCATCCGAAGTCCAAGCTTTGTTTCTCAGAAGTCATTCACATCCAGTTACTTGCGCCCTGTGGACTGCATAGCGTTTGTTATCCGCGCCGATGCTGCATTTAATTGAAAGTCGGAAAAATGTAACTTGTGCTGCATTTCACAAAAACTATAATTGGTCACAGAAGACGTTCTCGTGTGTTGTGTGTTAAGAACCTTTGGAAGAACCGTCCCTTTCTTTTGTGTCCACACAGCAGACAAGTACTCCAGGAACGATCGTAATTGTTCAAACACCGTTCTTGAGGGACCTTTTTTACTCCTACCCCATTCTAGGGACTAAATGACACAAGAGGAATCTTCCGCTCCTCTTCCATTCCGCTCTATTTTGCCGAAAAAAAAATCCACATTTTATTCAAATATGTTCAACTGGTCTAACATTTGAGATCGAATAATTGGGGAATTTGGAATTGGTGTCGACATAAAACAATGTGTTTTACAGAACCTGGGAAATCTTTAATACTAACATGACTAAACTAGATCCTGTGAATTGCTGCCTGCAGCTACATTTATTATGATTATTATTATTATCATTATTATTATTATTATTATTATTATTGATAATAAAATGTGTTCATGGGTATCCACTCTCAGAAACAGCGGTTTGTCTCTCATTCGTTCCACTGGAGTTAATATCCTCGGTCAGGTTTATTGCATATTGACAATTATATATAAATATAAATATATATATAAAATAAATCAAATATATAGTACGTCATTATATATCAGCATTTGTTTGCTGTCCATCGTTTATGTTTATTTTTAGGTTTATTGTTTATTTTTATTCATTTAAGTTTATAGTATATTTCCAATTCTAACAGGTTTTTAGGCATCTCCTCTTATTTAAATTGTATTTTCATGATATTTTTATATTCGATTTTTACAGAATTTTCCTAGACAAACAAGGGAAAAAACTCACAAACAGAAGGAACAAATGAAATGAGAAAACAGAGCCACAAAATCATGGACTGATCGTCCATGATTTTGTGAGTCTAGCACGGAAAAGAAAGCAAATATCTGCATATAAATATAGAGACATACACATCCATATGCAACCACAAAATACATATACATGTGTAGATGTGTATGTATATATGTGTGCACATATCTCAATATACACACCACATATTCATATACAAGTAAACCAAAAAAGTGAATATTTTCAATGAGAGTTCTTCCCATTGAAGTTTGACAAATCTCTCTTTTTTTTGCCAGACGTTTTCATCTAATTCCTTCTCCCGTCTCCCGAGCCCATACACTCCTCTGTTGACCAAACGTGGTGCTTGCAGTAATCACACACTTCTATCCATGTCCATTGAACAGGCAGTCTTTGTTATGGTAACACAGTACCGTCATAAGTGCTATGTGTGCGTGTGTGTTTGAACTACTCGTCAAATACGTAAGTAGCTAGTATGTGTGTGTACACAGTGTCCTACGCACCTCCTGAAATTGTATTGTTTATGTAAATATCGCATGAATATGAAATGCTAGTTAAATAGATGAGCTCATGCACACATGAGTTCACACACACACACACACACACACACACACACACACACACACACACACACACACACACACACACACACACACACACACACACAGATCGAGCTGATGAATACGGCCCTACAGAAAAATTTGCCTGCAAATTGACAAATGACCTGGGAAAGAAATCTTCTCTCTCAGACTCATCTATGGATCTCAATGGAACTTCCTGGGCCGACTCAAGGTACACGGTGCACTTGTTCCGGGCTGCAATGGCCGAGTGGTTAAGGCGTTGGACTTGAAATCCAATGGGGCTTCCCCACGCAGGTTCGAACCCTGCTTGCAGCGTTGTGTTTAAGTCATCTCTGTGGACATGCTGTTGTCTCGGAAGACACTCTTCCTTACAGCGCCAATCTGAGATCATGTATGTGTTAACGCAAATAGCCTCTCACGTTTTGCTTTACTGATTTGCCTCCTTTGGCTCCATTTTATAGCATTGAAAGGGCCAGGGTTGTTCCGTTGGCTCACAGACAGCCTCATGATGGTACTACTCTCTCTCAGTTGTGGAAGAAGGACTCAAAGAAGCACTGTAAGAGAACCGCTCTCTTATAAAAGTAAAGGTCCCGTATGCTACTGAAATCTCAAGCATCAAAAGGAAAAGTACTTATTTAACATCCGGACCTCCTGTTTCTGAGTGTAATGTTGAGTCTTAATAGCTCAAAAATCTTTTTTTTGTTGTTGTGAAAATCCATTGCATTTACAGGCTTTACAAATGAATATAGTTGACTAAAACGCAAGATATTTGCCTTGAAATGTAGTAGAGTAAAACATCTAAAAAGTGCTGCAATCACCTAAAGGTTGATTGCAGTACTTTTTTACACATTCATGCATGGGCACACACACACAACCACCATTCACTGAGCTGTTGTGATCTTTCCCAGTGCAGCAGGTCATAAAGTGAGGGGCTCATATAGCACAGTTAAGCTGCTGTCCAGGGGTGAGCCCTCCTGTTCTCCAACGCTTCTCTCTGCCTCGGCCTCTGGGTACGTCACGCCATTGCGAAAGAAAAAGAATGTTTCACAGGTTTGCTCAACAAGTCAAACAGGTTTGATTCATTAGTGTGCACACACTTTAGCGATGCAACCTAATGCAAAACTGTAGTGACAGCATTTGGTCATTTTGTAATAGCTGGAAGTACTGCCAGATTTAATGGTAATGAGGCAAAGACAGAGAGATAAGTGCCTACTTTTCTCCCTGTCTTTGTCTCATTGTCACATCTGTCTCATTGTCTCTTGCTACAAACTCCACGGTCTGTAAAAAAATGACAACATTTAAATTAGGACTGCAAATAACGAGACCCTTATTTTATTGCATTAGTGCAAACCAATGGCCACCATAGTGTCCTTGAGCAAGACACTGAATCCCCAACTGCTCTCGATGAGTTAGCTTGGCTGCCTCTATGGAATCGGTTTTAGCTTAACCAAAAATAAAGGTTGTTATGTTAAATCACTACATAATGTCAAAGGGAGGGTGTCTACTTTTACAGTGAAAGGTCAAGGGGTTTCCTACATGTACTTTCATCATGAGAAAGGGTTCATCTGGTGATCATTGGTTTCCACCATGACTGAAGACTTGCGCTGTGAGCAGGGGTCGATCCCATTGGATTTTGAGTCCAACATCTTAACCACTCAGCCATCCCAGCGGATGACCGTGCCACCACATCCACACATTGGTCACTAACTACTTCCATTAAAAATAAATTTTCCTAAGTAAACCTTTCAGGGTGTAGAATAGCAAAACTCTATGGCTATAATTTAAGGGTCTACAAAATAGGATTTGTCGACTCAAATTCATTGGTCTCTCTTGATCGGGTCTTGAAACCATTTGGAGCAGATGATTTAAACCTTCCCCCTTTTGATTTCTCTAGACTGACCAGAATCCATGATACCCTCTGTTGGTGCTCATGGATGACTAGCACGGATACACAAAGACACTTTAAACACGAGTTTATTTTTTCCAGGCTGAGGGTTTCATCAACATGTTGCATTATTTAGCGTTGTTGTCACTCTGGTGAGCATCTCGGCACAATCCCTCTCTGATCTGGTGGAATAAATGTGATGGCTTAAAGAAGGATGCGCTTGGCAACACATGCTTTGGGATTACTAAACGAGAAGAGAGAGGCTGGGGGGGAGAGGTGTTTAGAATTGAAATTTCTGGTAATGGCTGCAAGTTAAGGCGAACACGGTCGATACTACGTGCCTCAGCGGTGGCTTTATAAGGAACAGCGCAATTGTTGAAATTGGGCTTAATGTTTCTTGACCTCTGCTAGTTAATATCCCTTCATCGCTATAATTTTTGATGTGAAATATGTACTGCTTCTGGGCCTTTCCAAAAATAATAATCTATTATTATTATTATTATTATTATTTTTGTTGCGCATCCCTCAAAAAACAAACAGTAGGAAATGAGCACTTTTGAAATGGGACAAGGTATGGCTATGGGTAAATGGGTAAATGGGTAAACGTCATTAAATCTTGACGAGAGATTGGGCATCTTTGTGAATCTCCTCCATCTTCACATGAATGTCATGGCTTTTTTTATTGTGATGCAGTGACATGACCCTTGCTGGTAGGGTTCGCCTTCGGTATCGGTATATATGTTGAAATAGAAACCTCAAGTCAATTTGGAAGAAAAATAAAAATCCCCTCAAGTGTTTTGCGTTGACATGTTAGTACAGAGAGGTGAAGGCCGAAGTTTCCGGCCTTCACCTCTCTGTACTAACATGTCAGACAGCTGTTGTGACTCACGTCACTTACAATTAATGATTAAGATGTTTTCCTCCCACTCACCTACTTAAACCCCTCATTGTTCGGGTGAGGACACCTGCATTTCCAATGCTGAAAGAGTTTGCCAACGCCTCAAGGAGACACCACCACCATTTACAGCAGAACACAAAGACATTGCTGTGAGCAGGGTCCAAACCTGCGCAGGGAAACCTTATCTATCTATCTATCTATCTATCTATCTATCTATCTATCTATCTATCTATCTATCTATCTATCTATCTATCTATCTATCTATCTATCTATCTATCTATCTATCTATCTATCTATCTATCTATCTACAGTATATATATATATATATCTTGATTATGGGAACACAGATGAGAGGAAGAGGCGGAGATGTGGATGGAAGTGCCATGGAGTGTGAGGAGGAGGGGAGGAAATGCCTATCCTGAATGGAAAACACGCTCTAGCCATCATCAAAAATGCATCGCTACTTTGTCTGGTCACTCATTCATACATCCAGCCATCCCTTCATAAATCCATTCATTCCTCCATTCATTCACATTCCGACTTCCAGGTACTTGACAAAATGGCTTATGGCATTCATAGGGTTTTAGTCAGCTGATGATCTAAAAATACGTTTTTATTGGTTTGGGGTTATTTTGTTTCGTTGCCGAGAATGTGTGTCCAGTTAGGATGTTTTTTTTCCTGTTTTCCAATTTTTTTTGTTTTTGTTTTTTTCTGCTTAGTGCTTCCTTTCCCTGTAGGTCCAATGGACAATGTATTATTTTGGACCAGAATGTCCAAAAACAAGATGTGCCTCAGTCAAAACAACAGCTGGAAGAGCTTGGCTTTCCAACAAAACAAGGGCAGCCCCGTAAAGAAAGGGGTGTGTGTGTGTGTGTGTGTGTGTGCGTGCGTGCGTGCGTGCGTGCGTGCGTGCGTGCGTGCGTGCGTGTGTGTGTGTGTATTTTTACCCTTTGTGTAGATAGCAGATATACTCTATATATATATAATATATATACATATATACAGTATATGTATAAGGGCTGTGAATTGAACGCATACATTTTGTTAATTAATTAACAATACAAAAAATTACTAGACCTCGGTGCTCTACCAGACTGATCGACAGATCATGTAATCCAATCGATTCATGCCCAACGCCAGAGGAAGTGACGATGATGTGCTCGCATCCAGCCACAGAAAGAATAAGTCTACCGTGGAAAGATTGACAAACTCAATCGCAAAATGGATATCTGTGGACTGCAGGCCAATTGCTATGGTAGAAGATGAGGGGTTAATGAGAGCGTTTTAAATTGCGTCCTCTGATACACATTACAAGGTACCATCAAGAGGCACAAGTTTCTAATTTACACCCTCTGTATGACACCAAAAGGAAAACGAAAGAAGAAAGAAGAAGAAACAGTCTTTATTTGTCACACAACACACCACACTACAACACATGCTTGCACACACACACACATGCTTTGGATGGTGGCCGGTGAAATGGTTCCTCTGCTTTTAACCCATCCTGGCTTGTCCTTCCTCCGGGGGCCACAGCCAGGAGCAGTGGGCAGCATACGTGGACGCGCCCGGGGACCAGGTAATAAGTGTCCATCACTGGTCAGACGATGATGTGTGAAAGAGAATGTATTGGTGCAAAGCTGAATATGTTGCCCTGACCAGGGAACACTAGACCTCGGTCGAGAGCGTTTGGAAACGTCAGGCCTTCCCGTTAACCATGCTGAAGACGGTCACCAGGCACTATTCTGACGCAGGCGCCGAACAATCTCTAGGGGAGTGTCAGGGGAGTGGGGCGTTCAAGGGAAGGTCACCACTATCGAAACAGACAGCACTCCAAACATGGTTGCTGCAGCGAGAAAGCTTCCGTTTGAACACATGCCCTGTGCTCACATCATACAGGCGACCATTATTCAAAGAATAATTTCTTTGAATAAGGCAAAGTTCCACGAGACTGTCAGACATTTTTGGCACAGCCCTGCTCATACCGAGGAACTACATCAGGAGCAAACAGCACTTAGACAACACAGAGTATGGTTCAACCAGATGGAAGATTTCACCTATCTTTTTATTATATTACATTACTGTTACATTACATTACATTTAGCAGACGCTTTAATCCAAAGCGACTTACAATTATTCAAACACCGACGGACGCAGCCATCAGGAGCAATTAGGGGTTAAGTGTCTTGCTCAGGGACACTACAGCATGCTAGCAGGAGAAGTCTGGGATCAAACCAGCAACCTTTTGATTACTGGACGACCAGCTCTACCTCCTAAGCTACCATCCCAGCATTATATGTTTTTATTGTCTCTTTGTAAATCACTTTGAATTGCCATTGTGTATGAATTAGTGCTGTATAAGCAAACTTGCCTTGCCTTGCCTAAATTAAATGTACTGATGTCTTTAATGTAGGTTAATGCAAAAAAACTTTATTTAGTGTATGTATGTCACTTGGGGTGGTGCCTGCATGCTGTCATCTGTATCACATCATGGAGATCTGTGATGCCTATGTGGTGAGGTTCAAGACCACCTTCAAGGAGGACCCAGCCGAACGGCAAGCTGACACCAATAACGGATGCATCAAGCTGGCTTCAGCACTCGACACACGGTTCAAGGATTTGAAGTGCCTACCATGAGGAGAGAAAGGTGTGCACCAGCCTTGAGGAGATGCTTCAAGAAGCAGAACCCAGCAAAGCTTCTCCACAACGCTCTTCAGAAGCAGAAGATGAGCCAGCAAAGAAAAAGAGGAGCCCACTCCTGCTGGGTTCAGACTCTGAATCAGATGAGGAAATGGGGCATAGCAGAACTTTACACTGCTATGAAGCAGAGCCCAGTGTCAGCATGGATAAGTGTCCAATGCAGTGGAGGTGGACACATGGGGGGCTTATTTAAAGCTGTCTTCCCTGCCTGGAAAATATCTGGCCCCCCCTGCAACCTTCTCACTTGCAGGCAACATACACTCAGAAAATGTGAACAAGTTAGTTAGTCTTACAGACGCACCCGGCTGAAGGATAAATAAGAAGTAATGAGTATATATAAAATACATGTATAAGTGTATATGTAAAATAACAAAGCACATGTTTGTCTTTGAATTAAAATATCTTTCCCAGCGAATATCTATGAATGCGACTATTTGCGATTCATTTGAATAATTAATTACAGATGTAATTATGTAATTAATTTGATTACATTTAATCGATCGACAGCTTTTATATACAGTATATATATTATATATACATGAAGTTTTTAGAAATATTTATATTTAAATTGTTCTTTTATTTTATTTAGTTGAGTATATAAGTTACTATAACTAAGAAATATAAAATTAAATAAAACTATTTTGTAAATTGTAATCAGGATATGCTTGAGCTTAATTCTTTATCCATATTGTATTATATTACTTATATCAAGTACTTTGGGGTCGGGCCTGTTGAGGAGGTGGAGCTTCAGTGCATGTGATAGTACCCGAAAGATTTGCCTGGGCAGGGCGAAGCCAAAGGAAACTCTGCTGGACAAAATGCGGACACGTCGATGTGTATGTGAAATTCTGCAGTTTGTTTTGACCTTGATACTTGAAATACTTCCGATTTACACCGTTGTGGCTGGTTTGGGTGTTTTGACTGGTTCCGGCTGCACTGTTGGAAACATTTGAGCCAAAAAAAAAAGAGGAGTTGTCTCAAGCTGCTTCTTCTCAGTGTAGACAGAAGTTCTCTGACACAGACGCTGCTTTTGACACTGTCAATCACAGCATACTCCTGTCCATACTCTCAAGTATGGGCATATCGGGCAGTGCACTTTCCTGGTCCGAATCTTACCTTACTGGGCGCTCGTTCAGTGTGACATGGCAAGGCCAGCTGTCTGTGCCTCACAACCTCACCACAGGGGTGCCCCAAGGCTCGGTGCTGGGACCCCTCCTCTTTGCCATATACACCACCTCACTGGGCCCGATCATCCGCTCACATGGCTTCTCATATCACTGCTGTGCGGATGATACTCTTGTCCTTCCTGCCCGACGACCCCACTGTCTCGACGTGGATCTCGGATTGTCTCGCTGACATATCCACATGGATGAAGGATTATCATCTTCAACTAAATCTGGCGAAAACGGAACTGCTGGTCTTCCCGGCCAAACAAGGTATTTATCACAACATTGATATTAAAATTGACTCTCTATCTCTTGTTCCTACCAAGGCTGCAAGGAATCTTGGTGTCATTATTGATGACCAACTGACATTCTCGGACCATGTTGCCGCCGTCTCCCGGTCCTGCCGCTTCGCACTACTCAACATCCGAAAAGTCAGGCCGTACCTGACCCAATATGCCACTCAACTGCTGGTACAAACCTTGGTGATGTCCCGTCTCGACTACTGCAACGCCCTCTTAACAGGCTTGCCGGCCTGTGCGGTGAAGCCACTACAGATGATACAGAATGCGCATGTGCCCTCTTTGGCTGTTCAACCAGCCAAAGAGGGCACATGTCACTCCGCTGCTCATCGAGCTCCACTGGTTACCTGTAGCCGCTCGCATCAAGTTCAAGTCTCTTATGCTGGCCTACAGAGTGATTGTTGGGAATGCTCCCACCTACTTAAATGCTGACTGTTATCAAAATGTGACGATTCATGAAATATGTTTAATTTAGAATAGTTAAATATAGAGTTATAGTGTTTGAAATATGAATGTATTTTTTCTCTTCTCTTCGAAAAGCCACAATAAAGTTGTTTACTGACTATTTGACTGTTTTGAGTGTATTTAAACTTTGCGAAGGGTCAATTTTACCCTTACAATAAAATATTTTTATTTTTAAATATAATACCAGAGCTAGAGACCAAGAAAGTCAGCTGAAGTTCCCTCTGGAAGCCATTCCCCCTCACCTCCCCTTGATGCATGTAGACACACACACACACACACACACACACACACACACACACACACCCACACACACACACACACACACACACACACGCACGCACACGCGCGCAAACGACCACACACACACACATACCTTTGCACCTGCAACACACACAGAGTTGCGACAATACCCTCCATTGTTTTCCGTCTGCACCGATGCTCTGAGGCGAGAGAGAGAGCGAGAGAAAGAGAGAAGACAAGAAAAAAGATGGCAAGGGAGGGACAGAGGAGAGGGTAGGCTCAAGTTTCACAGTTTTTGGATGAGAAAGAGTGGAGAAAGATTCAAATCTAATAGGAACGTGACCCAATAATACAATATATCAACATCGATTATGTTTCGCGCTCTGTTGTGCTTTGTGTCTTTTTATTTTTGGGGCCTTGAGGCAACCGAGTACAGAGCTTGACATTTGGGTCAAACTATCAAAGGGAAATCAAAAGGAAAAAATGGAGTCAGTGAAAGTCTGATTATCAATTCATCCATCCAATTTCTCCACCCGCTCTGTTAGGCCTGTTAGGGTCACTGCAGGTGGTGGGAGAGCGCAAAATAGCTTATTATATATTTATATATATATATATATATGCATTTTGTTATAAAATCCATATAATACTAATAATGTTTTTAATTATTATTACTAATATTATTATTATAAATGTATTTATTATGTTTTCTTTTACATTTCCACCAAAATTTCTTAAAAAACGAATAAAATGGATCACTGATATCACACTTCTTAAAAACGGTCTCATAACCCTCGAAAGGGTTATGAGATTTATTCCATTTGTTCCACTTGTCGTGTTACAAATACTTTGTCCAAACACAGCTGGATGAATGGCCCGTTGTATTGCTCCCCCAGGACCACGAGCAGGATGTGCTGGTGGCTGCTGGAGATGGGAGATGGGCGATGGTGGACACCTGATCCTGGAATCCTCTGCAGCTCTGCATTTGAGAGAGTTGGGGGGTGGGGGGTAGTTTGAGTGTTTGTTTTCAATGCACACAGGGGGCATTTGTTCTCGCGTCGGACGGGAACCACGACGGTGTTGAATGTCTGGAATACCGGGGAGAGAAAGGCACGTGAGACAACTCCGTGGGCGTGTGTGTATGTGTGTTCCTGATCTGTCTGAGCAAAGATCAAGGTCTTGGTTGCTCGGAACATATATTGTGCACAGGAGTAGGGAGGTACTATAGCTGTTTATACCATCTTCTGGGGTCCCCATTAAATTTAAAACCTGTAAAGTGGCCAATTATCTGCACATGTCTGTGTGTGTTGGTATTACCTCGTCTCCTCATCTGGTGGTTAAATCAGGAGTGAATTCGTGCCTCTCCGGTGCAGACGTCTAGACCGGATGACTCAGAAACCCTCTTCCAAACTGGACTACTGAATAACCTACTATGCCGTGTCTGCCGGGAGAGACCATGAAGGATCATTATTATCTGGCTTCCTAGAGCTCAGCTATTCTTTTTAATCTGGTTTCGATCCTCAGATATGGGGATATTCATTTTTTTTCTACTTTTGCTGCGTTTGATCTGTTAACCTCACCGCAATTTTTATTTTTCTTCCACGTCTACTTTCCCCTCATCATCCTCTCCTTTCAAAGGATGGTCGATCAGGTATATATTTTTCCCCTGCTTGGGCACTGACTGATTGCACCGAACTGGGATTTGTCTATAACTATACCATAACTTGAGTTGAAAATGGTGATTTTACTGATAAATATCAATTAATGGTGTCAATTAGTTAAGAGAGGTGAATCTTTGGGTTTCAGCTCCGGATCCTCTCTCTCTCTCTCTCTCTCTCTTTCTCTCTCTTTGCTGTTGCCGTGCAGATTCTACCGGCATCCTATTTTGAAGCTCTCTCGCTCTTCTTCTACGCCTCATCAATAATTTATGACGAGGCCCATTACGTCTCCCTGCATTATGAAGGACAGATCATCATAATGCAACTTTTGAGGAGAAAACCCAGCACATTGCCACTCACAAAGTTTTCTCTTTCCATAATTTTTTTGTCTTTCGCTTACATAGGTACAAGCTACATCTGCCCTCTTCAAGGAATTCCCAAAAGATAGACGACAGATCTCCAAAAGCACTTATCCATATGGCATATGTCTCTGAGTGTGTGTGTGTGTGTGTGTGTGTGTGTGTGTGTGTGTGTGTGTGTGTGTGTGTGTGTGTGTGTGTGTGTGTGTGTGTGTGTGTGTGTGTGTGTGTGTGTGTGTGTGTGTGTAGGAATAAGTGTCTTTGTGCGATGATGACGAGAGAGAAATGGGAAGCGAGTGGCAATTTCCATAAGTTTGAGTCTATATCTCAGATGTGGACAAATGTGGTCGTGTGTGATGCTATGATTGTGCACGTGAGGTGGGGGTGGGCGGCGGAGTCACGTGTGGCCCGAGATGCACGGCCCATCCGCGTCTGGTTACATCTGCATCAGATGATGGTGTGAGGTTATTCGATACCTCATTCAAAAAATGTGTCGGAAGATTACCGAATGCGGAAGAGAGCAGAGACAGCCAGGGAAAGGAAAATAAAGAAAGAAAGAAAGAAAGAAAGAAAGAAACAAAGTGAGGAATTATTCAACTAGCAAACACTTGCAAAGAGATGACTGTCAGGGTGATCGTCTATAATCCTTCACATTAAGGATAATTATTTGATAGATCAGAAATATTGTTTCATGCAGCTTTAAAATCACCAATTAGTGAGAAATTAGAGAGCAAATTACACACACACACACCTCACGCACACACGCACACACGCACACACACACACATATACATACTGCATATATACACCAATCAGGTGTATATATGCAACGTTTAAAGTACCACTAATATTGTGTAGCTCCTCCTCTTGCCGCCAAAACAGCTCTGACCCGTGGAGGCATGGACTCCACAAGACCTCTGAAGGTGTCCTGTGGTATCAGGCACCAAGATGTTAGCAGCAGATCCTTTAAGTCCTGTAAGTAGTGAGGTGGGGCCTCCATGGATCAGGCTTGTTGTTCCAGCACATCCCACAGATGCTCGATCGGATCGGACCCTAACCCCAGTCATCCACATGATGTAGAAGAAAACGTGATTCATCAGACCAGGCCACCTCCTTCCATTGCTCCATGGTCCAGTTCTGACGCTCACAAGTCCATTGTAGGTGCTTTCTGTGGTGGACAGGGGTCAGCATGGACACTCTGACCGGTCCCCATACGCAGCAAGCTGTGATGCACTGTGTGTTCTGACACCTTTCTATCATAGCAGCATTAACTTTTCAACAATGTGTGCTACAATAGCTCTTCTGTGGGATCGGACCAGACAGCCTAGATTCACTCCCCACATGCATCAATGAGCCCATGGGCGCCCATAATCCTGTCGCCGGTTCAACGGTTATCCTTCCTTGGTCCACTTTTGGTAGGTACTAACCTCTGCATACTGGGAACGGCCCAAGACCTGCCATTGATTAAACTGATTTGATTCTGATTAGACTGATTAAATTCAGCCACAATGGTAGGTTTTCGATCATGAAACTGCTTTATACACAAACAATACAATTCACCCACATGTTACTGAATCACAGTTCTTGCAAAACAGACATGCTAGATGGGTATAGAAGTCTGCGGTGTAGTTTCTGTTCTACTTCCTGTATTCCCCATGCGATCTCCGTAATACAACCCTTATTAATAGTAAAGCATCTTTCATTATCTGTGTTTTGGCCCTTACTTTCTGGCTGTATAATAAGTTCAACTGAAACATAATACAGAGTCCATATACACCTCAATAAACCGTAGATAGACAGACAGACAGACAGACAGACAGACAGATAGACAGATAGATAGATAGATAGATAGATAGATAGATAGATAGATAGATAGATAGATAGATTTGGAAACCCTAAACGCTATGTCTACTATCTCAATCCATCAGCTTTATTACTTCTTTTGTATTTGCTTTTTTAATAGACAAGCCTGCACTTTAGGGCATTGAATGATGGGTTTTTGAAAGGGTTCCATGAGCCTAAACCTCATAAGAGGTTGACCCTATCAATCCAAATGTGACAAGTGTGAAAGAATAGGGAATCGCAAAAAATTGGATTTGGAAGTGGTGGGTGTTAACGGGCAAGACGGCCAGTGACCCCGGGTTATTAAAAGGTGTTGAAATGGCCCCTGGTTCTGACACGCCCCCCCTTACCCTCACTCAGCCTCCTTCCACTGCCACTGTCAAATAAGACTTCAATACTGGAGAAGTCAAACCTTGTAAAAGATGGAACCAACAATTATTTGACAAAGAGCATTTCAACTTCCCTCAATCTCATTTCTGCCATGACACATTTTTTTTTATAGTGAAGCAATCCCACGGCACACTACTAACCTGTTAACCATTAAAACACGTTACAAACAGGTAGAACTGTGCTCATTATTACAGCCTAGGAATAGAAAGTGACGCTGGAAACTATTCGTTCGTCACAAACATATCTTTTAAATGAATCAGGAGTCAGGAGTCACTCAAAAGAGTGGGTGTGTGTGAATGTCAACTTAGATACTGAAAATAGTTACTGAGAACTAAATTGAAGTCCAAAGCAAATCAGATATTTGTCATAAATCTTCTTGAATTTACATTTTACTCTCCGCCAAAATAAATCATTTTGACGGAACCAAATTATTCCTGTGAGCAGTGGCGATTCTAGAGCGCCGCCTGGGGTGGCCACAGCCACCCCTAAAATCTCGTTAGCCACCCCAGGTCTGATGGGTAGTTGGTGAAGTTCATCAACACAAGAATGCGGGACAAATGCAGGGGCGTGGTCTCCCGTGCACCTTGCATGCAGAGGCTCCGGCTCCGCTCCAACTTGTTTCCTGGTTCTCTGTAGTTCAAAACAACTTTATACGTGTTAAAATCAACGTGTTAAAATTAACGTTGTGTGTTCACTGTTAACGGTACAGATATTTGTTGGCGGCACACCAACAAGGTCGTGGTGTACCATCCCTAGATTTTCTGTGGTCCCACCTGGCCACCCCTATGAAACATTTCTGGTGGCGCCACTGCCTGTGAGAATTCCATTCACAACTCAGGGCCGAACTGACTCTACTGTCTCCTGTTCACCAGGAAGTGCTCCCTTGCTCACCGTGTGCTACACCAACTTAATGAAACGACCAAAGGGTCAGAAAATTGAAAGACTATTTATTCTTTACCGAGTGACTCGTCAATAACTGAATCTGCTGAACCTTGTTGAACATTATCAATAGTTTTCACCTTCAGTGTGAAACTTGAGCTTATACCGATGGACATAGAGTGGCTGTTCTGGTTAGATCTCATGAATTTGTACTGCTCTTGTAAAAGCACATGTTACCCCCCGGATGCTGCGCTCATCAAATGAGCGTGGCCTGGCTCTGCCGGCCGTACGACCACGGCAATCCAGGTTATTCTCATTTGTAGTTCCACGTTGGTGGAACGAGCTGCCAAAAACTACCAGAGCAGGGACCTCCCTCTCTGTCTTTAAGAAGCACTTGAAGAGCCAGCTCTTCAGAGAGTACCTCCTCTCCTAACTTACAATTACTTAGCACTACTTAGCAGTATTTATTGTTACACTAATGTCTCTGTCGCAATGTAGCTTGAATGTTATTCTCCCTTGTACGTCGCTTTGGATAAAAGCGTCTGCTAAATGACTAAATAACTAAATGACTAAATGGCCTTGCAATTTTGATCTCGCAACACCAAAGCTAGTTTCTATTATTTCTGGATTTTAAGTGGAATTTGTAACATTTTCTGACAAACACTGAAAAACACAGAGTAAGTGCTTAATGTCAGTGCCCTCCTGTGTAAGAGGTCAAAGGCAAGAGGCCAGTCGAGCAACAAGGGACGCTCGCTTCAGTTCTGACTCTAGCAAGGCTGTGTTGTGTTTGAGAAGGTCGATCCTGGGTGGGTAGCGCGAGGCGGAGCTCGAACCGCCTCTGAATACCGCTCACTGCATGCACCTGAAGAGCCCTCTCCACTAACTCCTCTCTCTACATCGGACGGTGATTCCGTGTGTCCGTCCAGGGTGACGGGCATGATTAATATGCTGCGAACAGAGAGATTATGTGCAGTATGGTTGAATCGCTGTCCATCGCTCTTCTTCATCCTACGGCAATATTGTGCGTCGGGACTCTTCAGGATCCCCCGCCCTCCGGGGACCGCATGACCTCTCCACCTCACAGGCGGAGAGGTCATGCGGTCCCCGGAGATCTTGAAGACATTCTCCCCCTCCCTCCTCTGTTTCCTCACTCTCTTTATCAAAATACAGGTTTATGCCCTTGTTTATACTACCAGTTTATGGTGAAGGCTTGACTGGAGTTTAAGGTATTTAGTCTTCTCTAAGTCTTTCTGTCTCTCTCGTGGTCTTCCTCATCTTTCATTCTATTTTATTTCTCTTTCTTTCTTTCTTTCTTTCTTTCTTTCTTTCTTTCTTTCTTTCTTTCCGTCTTTCTTTCTTTCCTGTTTTCCTGTGTTTACGGCCCACATTGGGCTACCCGCCCCACCGCCTCCAGGACAACAGGCTCTCTGTCTGACACACCTTTGGGAGTAGAGGAAGGTTATTTATCCCTCTCTATTTTTTTGGATTGCCACCCTCTCTCCCTCCGTCTCTCGACCCGCACACTGTTGCACTTTACACAAACCAACTCAGAATGGTGCACGTGCACTACATGCACACTATTCTGCTCCTCCAACCTTCCTGGCATATAGCGGCTATCAAACACAAGTGCCATTGTCCCTGACATTGTCATCCCTTGCGATCCCCTCGCTAAGACTTTAATTACCTTCCCCTGTAATTATGTTTGTCAGCGAACACGGTTCCAAGGTGTCTGTTCGGCTTTTCCTAGAGGGAAAAACACCGGTCTGGGACAAGACAAGCTGTAAACCCTGTATAAACTGTCTGTCTGAAGATATGTGGCTATTCTACGTGAATAGTGATGTGTGTGTGTGTGAGTGTGTGTGTGTGTGTGTGTGTGTGTGTGTGCGTGCGTGTGTGTGTGCATGTGTGTGAGGGGGGTGATCTGCTTGTCATTGTTATGCATCTTAGTTAATGTTTGTCAGAGAAAGAGAGGAATTTTATTATTATTTATAATAATAATAATAATAATCAAAGGAAGAAGAAGAAGTAGTAGAAGAAGAACAAGAACAAGAACAAGAACAAGGACAAGAACAAAACAAGAACAAGCACAAGCACAAGCACAAGAAGAAGAAGAAGAAGAAGAAGAAGAAGAAGAAGAAGAAGAAGAAGAATCATCATCACCTTTATTTGTATAGCAGCTCAAAGTACTCTACAGAGATTTAGGAATTGACAGTTCACTGGAATTCCACTATTTAAAGTGAATGAATAATCAATTTGGGGAAAACAACTAACAGACACAAACAAACAAAAGAAACCAAAACAAAATAATAAAATAAAATAAAACAGACACACAAAATGATAAATTGAATTGAAAAAAAATCTCTTTCATGATTTATTTTATGTTTTGGTCTGTAAAATGAACATACACATATCGGTTAGGGATAGGGTTAGGTTAGCGTTGGGGGGAACTAGCAGTTAGTTATTTTGAAGACATCCTGTGTGAGCTCCTAGCTTCAAACACTGTGCTTTTAGATGAGAATTGGTCCAGTTACATTACATTTGCATGTTAATACAAACCAGTTGTATATTATATGTTTAAAATATTTACAATTTCAGATATACAATGACACATGTACTGTATACATGGCACGTTAGGTCAGCAAGAGTCCCCATTCTCATATATCCACATAACTGTATCTAACCAGTCTCCCATATCACTTTTCTCAGACAATATAAGTACATACAGAAAAACACACACACGCACGCACACACGCATGCAGACACACACACACACACACACACACATACACACACACACACACACACACACACACACACACACACACACACACACACACACACACACACACACATACACACATACACACACACAGATACAAAGCATCTGAGACACCTTTCAGAGAAAAAGAAAATCTGTTAATGCTGAATTTGTTGGCGCTGTTCTCGCTAGGTTGAAGGACGTTAAAAAAAAAACTAAAAAAAAACAAACAAACAAAAGAAACAATGGGTCGTTAGTTTGAGCTTTGCTTCTTTTCACCTAAATCTTCTATCGTCTACCTGACACTTCCTTTTCCTTTCACTTCCATTTCCCGCCTGCTTTGACCCACAAAATGACCTCTCTTGAGAGGTCGAAGTTTAAACCATGATCCAGGTTTGTGTGTGTGTGTGTGTGTGTGTGTGTGTGTGTGTGTGTGTGTGTGTGTGTGTGAGGTGTTACGAGAGAAACAAAGAATGATTTCATTATTTCCATGTAACCCTTATTTCACTTACTCAAACACACTATATATATATATATATATATATATATAAATAACACTGTATTATTAAAATATATTATTTTAACACCATAGGCTCTGTAATAACTTAACAGTAAATGCATTTATAATTTATACCCTTTATAACTATACCAATCATTTATCCTGTGCATAGAATCACATTATTCTGTATATTTTTTATATATTTGACTAGTTCTGTTTTGTATTTCTTGGCTATTTGCATACATTTGAATACTTTTTATTTAGATTGTATTCTTATTTTTATATTAATTAACATTGTTTTACTGCTTTTTCAGACCGTTTAGCCTTTTTTAATAATAACCTGCCCCCCCCCACACACACACACCCCTGAATATAACTTTTTGCTATTTCAGGGCAGCTCTTTTAGTTCTTATAATTTCCTCCTGAACAGCGTTATATAAAGCAACCCCCTATGGAAGGTTCCTGTAGAATTACTGTAACCATTAACAGATCTAACACCTCTCGTAACACCTCACACACACACACACACACACACACACACACACACACACACACACACACACACACACACACACACACACACACAAAGCAAAGTCATTCTGTGCGTTCTCATGGATGTTATTACAGCCTGTGGGGTTTGATTAGAGGTTTATTCTCTGTGTCTAAGCAGAAGTAATGGAGCCTTTGAGATAATGCAGCTTTGAGCACATATACCTTCCATGATCTACTGCAGCGTTTCCCAATCCGGTCCTTAAGCGTCCACTGTCCCTCTGCTCTTACACTTTTGCATTAAGCTTTATCTGAGTTGAATGTGTGAGGGTAGATTTGGAGATAAAACTTGAAGGAAGGAAGGAACTTGAGGACTGGATCAGCTCTAAATCTATTCTTCTGTATCAAAGTGGAAATAAATGCAAACATAAATATTGGTGAAATTTACATATGCTTATATATTTCACCAACATCTTACTTATTGTTTTACATTTATGTTTCATGTATGCACCAAACATCAAGACAAATTCAATTTTTGTGTAAATTTACAATAAAGACTATTCTGATTCTGATTCTGAAATGCCATACTAGCGTACTGTGAAAGGTATAGTTGAATTTTTAAAAGTTTATCTCTGTTTGTGTTTTATACTCACCCCTCATCTAGTATGTACAATTTGGCAGGTAACACACTTAGGTGTAACCCCGGTAGCAATACAGCAATGGGACAATGGAGAGAAGGCTGGAGAGAAGGCTGGACAGCTGCGAAACCCACCTACGTACTACATAAACTTGAAAAAAATTCAAAGTCAATGCCTACACACAGAAATATGACGTTTCATATAAAAAATACAATTTTACAAGGATTTACTGCAACTCGGGTTATAAAGTTTTAATGCGAGCAGCTGCTTTTTAAAGCACACGCTTTCATTTTTTTTCATGTGTGACAGTGAAAGAATGGGGGAGAGAAAAAGGGGGAAGTGGAAAGAGAGCAGAGGATTTGGAAGCAATTTGGGCTCAGAATCGGCCAAAACGGCAATTAGCGAGAGGAAACGGCCACAAAAGAGACAAGGTAAACAGAACTGAGGCAGGAAGGAGATTGAATAATGAGACAAGACACTCGTGGAAGGAAGCGATGAAATCAGGGAGAGGGAGACTGGTGATGAGAGCCGAAGAAAGCAGGATGGGGAAGAGATATTCGACTCATATGACCTCTGAGGATACAGCCAGGCAGGCGGAACAGAGAGGGAGAACAGGGGTTTTATTGCTTGGGCTTTTTACTTGTAGAAAATGGACATTTTCTTTACTCTTGTAGACGTTGAACATAGCAGTATCTCCCCATTGAACGGGCATGACACCTTTTCTTTTTCCCCAAAGACATTGATGCGAACTGGGTGACATCATTTCACCTGAATCTAATCAACTCATTTCATCATTTCATCAGTCATCATTTTCTTATACACACAGTCGACGGCCGTTGTTACAACTTGTCTCGGGGTATACTGAAGACACTTCTCGTGAAGTATTTAGGACGTTTTATCTGTCTGTAGAAGTAGGATTACACAAGTAACCACTTTTCAGCCAGTTCCCGAATCCCTTATAGCAAATTACTTCCACATAAGGGATAACTGATTTAATCCAGTTGTCAATGTCACCAGCATTCACACAACCCAACACATTGGGGTGTGAAAGATGACGTCAAATGAGTTCAAGATATAATTACAGATGGTGATGAACAGCTATTTTGTTCCAGCACCATCACCGCCTCCAATATGCAACATTAATCATATAACCTTAGAATAATGACATTTAATTTATCTTTGCATGGCTTTCCAGGGCTACACACATTTTTAAGATAACGATCCAGGAAAATGTCAAAATAACCCAAGGGACTATGGCAGTGCGATACAAAATGCAATCAAGATGAAAAATCGTGCACGTTACATGACGTGACATCATGGTTGAATTACATGCTGCCTGGTATGCATGTTTGCCATGGGCGAGCAGCTTCTTCCTGTATATGTCTCTGCTAACTAGGGCCCAGGGCTTTCCTCTGGGGATCCACAGATAACCCACACGGCTGTAATTGGTAAAGAAACGTGGTTCACTGTTCCCAAAGTTTAACTTGACTGCAGGATTTTTTTTGTCATGTCAGAAAGTGCCGATTTAAGCTGTCACTGTAGCTGCAAACATGTACGTCTGTATTAGTTGTGCAAGACTCGCACAAAACTTGTCAATGACTCAGAAGCTGGGAGTCAATCGGCAAAAGAGTTATTTTTTGTTTTTTTTGCAAGTCAATCGCTGCAGCCAGGCACACAGGCATTCTCAAATTGTCTCTGGTAGTACATTCAAACATTAGCCCACAATTTCTAGACTGATAGAACCTTCACAACCAAATTCTACAACTATTGAATGTACTTCCATGTGCGACTATGACACAGAAAGTGAATTGCCTTGAAGTATCTTCCATGACAACCAAGGTAGTTAGACATAGTCAAACCAGGATTTTAGACATATTGGACGTATTTAGGCTGAAAGGGCCTTATTTACTGCATTGGGATTGGGACAGGCAAATACTTGAACGACCGTCGACCATCATCTTTTCCATGGAAGGCAACGCCCAACTGTAATTGGGTGTTCACACTTCCTGTCAACATGAAAACATATCATCATATGAGTCAGCTTCCTCGAAGTGGAACTGGGGGCTATGTTTTTTAAGTATCCATCATAGTTTGTGTCCACGATAATTAGAAAAAAAAGTTTGATGCAAAATATCCCTCCTTCCTTGGTTTCTTCAAACTATGGTTTGTCGGTATTCTGGCCTTCCCCTGCAGCGGCATCCTTTGATTACTCCACCGGAAGCCAGGAATCAAATCCTGAATCACCAAGGAAGGCCGAGGGCTGTGTGAATTTAAGATCCTCAGAGTTTATGCCTGTGCTGAGCGCGGGAATTTTTCTTTAATCTCAAATAATCAAATTCGCTGAGTCAAAAGAGAAAAATGAAACCTACCAGAAGCAATAAGATTGTAAAAATGGAAGGGAAAAAATGGGAGAATGTCCACGGGATTTATGTTTTAGCCTGCAGTCGTGAAATAAGCCTGGAAAACATTTCCCGCCTCTGTCTCCTTCTTTTCTCCTATTCTTGGTCTATATCTGTGTCCATCTTTATCATTATCTATTTTTCCATCCGTTTTTTTCAAATCTTAATTTAGTTTTTCAGGGCTACACACGCACACACACACGCACACACATGCACACACACGCATGCACACACACACACACACGCACGCACGCACGCACACACACACACACACACACACACACACACACTCACACAAATAAACACAGCAATCATCCATTTTCTTACCAGCCTAAGCCTCCGTGTGCTCTAAATACACATGAGACATGGGCGACTTCTCTGGCCCAGTCTAAACACCTCAGGCCACCGTATCACAGTTTTAGATAAAATGGACACTGACTCTGTCACTGTCACAAGTTAAGAGTCACTCGCACATTTGTAACCATCCAACCTTCCATCTGAGAAATGAATCTGTTGGAAACTGCTACAAGTTCCAAAACAACGCTGTGACCAGTCCACGCTCTCCAACCAAAATGTCCCATGGGGACGTTGGGCTGGACCACAACCACTCTTGGCCTTAAGACGTCTCTTTAGACCAAGCCGTCTTAAATGTTTGAGGTGGTTACTGTTCTCTATGAAAGCAATTTAAAACAGTGGGATGTCTATTCCTGGTAAAAGACACAGAGAGAGAAAGAAATAGATTGATAGATATATAGCCCCAAGCTCAATGGCTACTCTTGTGAGATAATTAAGAATTACTACTCTGCGTGACTTTCTCTCCAGCGGTCTTCCAGGTAGGGGTAGGCTTTACCTCTTCAGATGTGAGGTCTTCTGTCTTTAAATGCCGCCAGCTGAGGTCGAATGCTAAGCGACTTTGAATCCATTAGTGATGCTTAGAGAGAGGAGAAGGGAAATATGAAGCATCTTAAAAATATATATACACACAAGCTCTGCTCCAAAACCAAGGTCAAAGTGTGTTCTTTGTTGTGAGATTTAGGCACACACTGATGTGTGATCCCATTTACCTACCATTGAACACACACACACACACACACACACACACACACACACACACACACACACACACACACACACACACACACACACACACACACACACACACACACACCCTGTATCCTGCTCCCCCAGCACCCCTTCTCAGTCCCCCCCAAACCTTCTGTTCGTCCTCTCAAATATGCACTACTTGGATGGCCTTTGACCCCCCCTTACACACACACACACACATGCACCAACACCCACTGTCATACACTCCCCAACCCCACCCTATTCCTATCTGAAATCCCCCTGGGATTTCCAATCTTATATGCCAGCTACACACACACACACTTTGAAGCTCTCTCGCAGCGTGGATGGCCAGTCCGGCAGACGGCAGTGTATTAACTCCATTTTGAAAGAGAAGCCTTTTGCCGATTATGCCGTCTGATCCCCCAGGCAGGCAGGAGACGTCTGCTCCCAACTCCAGATGAGCTGTTTGATGCTGCATCCAGTGTTTCCTCCTTCCAGGAAAGGGTCTGGATTTGATTGGGGTGGGGGTAGAGTCGGGGATTTTGCATTGATTAAGAGATAGGGCTTTGGAAGGAATATTCTGGACAATTTAATCCTGGATAGTATACCAACAATACCATCCATAGATGGCAACTATAGACTATAGAATTTTTGGACAGGCGTAGGCGCGTCGATAGGATGGGCCCTTAGCGGTCACTTAGGGCCACTAGCGGCCACTGGGCTCCGGTGGCACCATCAATAGTTAACCCCCTGGCCCTGATGACGAACCACTGAGGCTGAATGACTTTACAGCTCAAATACTGATTAGATTCAGATAATGACAGCATGTCTCCAAGAGCCTCTAATGTGTCTGAGAGCTGCTGGTCCACTTGGAAATAAAGGTTCTAAGCCTTCGAACATCATGCAATTATCCATCCCGTTTTCTCCGTGATCAAGTCCCAAGAATTCTAGTTAACAAACCACACATCTGGTTTCTCAGTCTAGTGTATAATGTTTTCCGCGATAATTGTGGCATCCGATCGGTTCGCGAACACCAGCATGGCCTTCGGAGAAGCAAGGTATTCTGGATTACTAGCATGCAGTTTCCCACCGACTTCCCTCGGTCAGCCAATGAATGACGCAGAAGAAAGCCTCTAAAATGTATTTATATTTATTTTCTAGATTATAAAGCTTAATACTTAAACCTGCCCTATGTAATTGTCCCATTTTGATTGATATTGGAAGGAATGTCTAAAAAACACCCATAGACAGAGTTGGTCTCAAATTCCTAAAATCGCTCTTGGTGCTCTTTGTGCACAGGACGTTGACATTTGGAAAAGATCTCCAGCCGAACGTGTAGGCGACAAATATCCTGATGTTTTACAAGTCTTAATTTTAGCTCAGAGGGTCAGTTATCGCAGTTTGCAGTTTGTTGATGGTCATCCTGGCCACACAAACCGGACAACAAGCTGGACATCATGGCTATAAATACCACTGTCCTAAACAATAGAGACACAGTAAACATCTAAAACACACAAACACATACACTTTGCAGTCGCCAAACTCATTCGCCCTTACATAGAGGACAGACAATGGCTAAAAATAGCAAATGATTTCAAACAATGGGATTACCACATGCAAGGCGATAGGGGAAGGAGTGCACATGCACACACACGCACACACACGCGCGCACACACACACACACACACACACACACACACACACACACACACACACACACACACACACATATACAGGTTATTGACAAGTATTTATCCTTTGTGTCTGTGCATGTGTCTTTGTCTATGGTCTATTTGTGACCTTTTACTGTCATCTTCAAAATGCAACCACAGCCGCGCCCCCCCCCCCCCCCCCCCCCCCAGGTGTATCACAGTTTCTGCCCTGATAACTGCACTTCTCACAGTGTAAATAGCACGCACTTATGGTACGGTCAAGACACTTTCGCATTCCTTTGGGGAAACAACAACAGGCCTCTCTGTGTGAATATTTCTCAGACAATTTCGCTCAGAGGGAGAGGGAGAACGTGCCAAAGATGGCTGCTGCCCCCCCTGCTGACTGTACTTCTGCAGGAGAATTGGATGTGTTGTCTGTGATGGGCTGGCCTCATCACATATTCCATTTTTTCTCATCCATTTCGACAGGTTACCGACCACAACTATCAAGCTTTCACTTCTTCACATCTTGCGTGTGGCAGGGTCCACCATCAACAATGGAAACAGCATATAGAGGTATAGTGATTAAAATACATTGAATGGCTGTTTGTTATGACATGATAGCTAAATAAAGTATCAAATACAGAATTTTTTTTGAGCCAAAGTAATCTTACGGATGACCACTTTCAATTCTGTTTTGCTTCGGCTCGCTCTGGTTTGTCGAATTCTAAACAGTTCCGTTTGTTTTTCCACAGGCTTGGAGAGGACAGGACAGTTTTTTTTCCGGGAACGTGGATTTACTCAGTTTAACAAACAAACGCAAGACCACCAAAGCGCTGTCGCCGCCCTTGTCCCTCTGCCGCCCTTTCTTTGCCTTGTCCACCTTATCATTAGTCTGCTAAATTCCATACTCCACCGGGAGGAGGAGACTGGGATCGCTCCCCACAGTGTGTTTAGTCTGGAGACACAAGTGCAACACAAAAACCACACACAGGGCAAACATGAGTAGACCGAGAGCATGTCACCAGAATCCCCTGATGGCTTGTCCTGTCCTGTCCTGACATGAACCTATGAACATGCTGAACTTTGGTACAACATTGAGTTACCATAAAGAGAGCACGACACATTTTTTTGTAATTCTATTTGATAGATGAATGTGCGAGTGTAAATATACAGTTTATTATATTATTCTTATTATAAATTCATTGCAATATCAGCCACAATATTAAATTTTTAACCATTTTTATTATTAACCACTAATATTGTGTAGCTCCCTCTCGTGCCGCTAAAACAGCTCTGACCCGTGGAGGCATGGACTCCACAAGACCTCTGAAGGTGTCCTGTGGTATCAGGCACCAAGACGTGAGCAGCAGATCCTTTAAGTCCTGTAAGTAGTGAGGTGGGGGCTCCATGGATCAGGCTTGTTGTTCCAGCACATCCCAAAGATGTTTGATCAGAATTGACCCTAACCCCGGCCATCCACATGATGTACAAGAAAAGGTGATTCACAGTGTATCAGACCAGGCCACCTCCTTCCATTGCTCCATGGTCCAGTTCTGACGCTCACATGCCCATTGTAGGTGCTTTCGGCGGTGGACAGGGTTCAGCATGGACACTCTGACTGGTCTGCTCCATACGCAACAAGCTGTGATGCGCTGTTTGTTCTGACACCTTTTTACCATAGCAGCATTGACTTTTTCAGCCTCTGCTGAAAAAGCTCCGGTTGTGCGAGATGAGCAATGTTATTCACTTCACCTGCCAGTGGTTTTAAAGTTGTGGCTGATCGGTATGTATATACAGTATATATATGCAGTATATATATATTTAGTATAGGCAGGTGGAATAAGCTTTAAATTAGGAAGCATGTGTAAAGGGCGTGTGTGTGTGTGTGTGTGTGTGTGCGTGCTGCAGTTTTGCAACAAAAAGAATATAAACAAGAGCCGCCGACAACAACACAGCGCCGATGTGTCATTTACTTTAGGCTTTCCCATGTTTGCCATTTTGTGCTGGTAATGGTACTTTAAAAGACAAACGAGAGTGTTTGTCTTTTAAAGTATGCACAGAATATGCTACCTGTGTGTTTTTAAAGGCCATTATTGCATGACAATATTATTTGCTGTCATAGTGATAATCACTTAACCTAGCACTTGTGGCTTGTTGTTTCTCTCTCCGTGTATCCTGGGAGTGTGGGGAATGTTCCAGCACGATCTGTTCCAAAATGTCTTGTCTGTGGCAACAGAATGTGAGGAATCAAAAGTCGCCAAATATGGTGTCGGGGGTCACAGTCGCACATCTGTGGTTAATAATAATAATGATAATGATGATAATAATAATAATAATAATAATAATAATAATAATAATAATGAAATAATAAAATAAATAATAATGATAATTGAAATGAAAATTGTGACTTTTCTACATTGTCGTTTGAATTGCCATGTCCCCTTTTAAAGAGCATTTCTGGCTCTACCCTGTAAAAATGCCTTAAATAGACATAACCTGTACAGGTTTTGATGAAGTAGTGATCCTTAAAATATGCCACAAATTACTTTCCTGGTGATATTTTAAGACACATAAATATAATATAATAAACAACATACCATACAGGGCCTAGAATGTTCCCTATCAATTGTTGTGGAGTCCATTCACATTCGACAATAAGATCATTTGCACCAACCATACAGATTTTAACCCTGTGGTGTTAATCACACACTGTAGGTATTCAAATGTAGTGGGAATCTGAGGAACTTGTCCCCAAACCTGATGTTCCACTCCTCCAAAAAACAAACAATGAGTGGAATGTCTCAACACGGGAAGGGAGGGTCAAAGCGTTTCGGTGAGAACCTGCCAAACTCCTCTGGAGGAGGAGGAGGAGGAGGAGGAGCAGGAGAGAATGCAACAGTATTAGGAACGTAATACACACTCGTGTGAGTGAAAACATGTGTGTGTGTGTGTGTGTGTGTGTGTGTGTGTGTGTGTGTGTGTGAGTCTGTGTGTGTGACGTATTTATGTGCACTTGAGACGGTGTATAAATACATTTAAATGCTGTCTAATGGTTCTAATGTCCTGCAATTGATTATTATTATTTCCATTTCAAGATGTGCTGTATTTTCTAATCTTAGAAGTAGGATTCCATCACACCACGGCTGCATTTTTGGTTGCTGGTTGAGACAAAGTACAAACACCCTGATACAAATTACTCTAGTAAAGGTCAAAGTTCCATATCGACGTTTCTACCTAAGTAAAAGCGTGTGCTTGCTCTTACATATTACAAGATATGTATTTAAACTGCATATCTTCTTTTAGATGTTGTAATCTTTAAGGCTTATATTAAAAGCAGCACTATGTAATGGAATTTAAGTAATGAAAGAGGTGCCATTCTCCAAATTACAAGTCAGTATCCCATCAAAATGATTTTTTTTGTTCTTATTTCAAGGTAAATAAGTAACATAGCTGCTTGCTTTAAGTGCTTTAATGTCAGGTTTATTGCACATCACCATATTTGTGTACTTATTCATTTATCTATCTATCTATCTATCTATCTATCTATCTATCTATCTATCTATCTATCTATCTATCTATCTATCTATCTATCTATCTATCTATCTATCTATCTATCTATCTATCTATCTATCTATCTACATGCATCCTTCACTTTCCCCACATTTTGTTATGTTACAGCCTTATTCCAAAATGGATTAAATTCCTTTTTTTCCTCCTCATCAATCTACACACAATATCCCTAGTGACAAAGCGAAAAATAATTTTTAGAAATTTTTGCAAATGTATTAAAAATAAAAAACTGTTACTTTCCCCTGCTGCACTGCATCATACGTTGCTCATACGTTTGATATATGGCCTCTCTGTGTGTTCGTGCCCCATGCACCGACATTTTGATAAGTAGTTAGGAGAACAACTTGTTCTGTTATTCTGTTTAGAGACGTTTTCACAGAAACACAATCACACATTCATGTTATTCCGGACATTCTCCTGCATAATCCTCCCACACGGACAAGCACATTCTAATCAAATTCCACCAGCAGGAGCAGGTACATACCACTGTACACTGAGCACACACTGTCACAAGCAACGACATTATAAAGGCCAATAAAAACCAAAACCCATGGAAAGCGTTCTTCCAGCCAAAAGACATAACTGTCGTGAATCCTCCTTATCCAAATCACTGAAGTATTATCGCAAATAATTCGGTATTTAGAAAGGACTTGATATAGATACACACTCGTTTTGATGGCTGACTGACTTACTACGGACTGGATGGCGCACTTCATTCATCTATGTGGGGAATTTTAGCTGTTCCCTAATTTGAGCTGTTAAGGCAGGGTCTTTGGTTGGCAGAGGGGCTGTCATTAGTTCTAGAAGCTCCATTTAACGTAGCACATAGCATTTAGCGTCGCTCTTTCAGCCACAACACCTACAATAGAACACGGACATCTACTGTCGACTGAAATGGCACTGGTTATTTAGCTTTTACTTTGTTTTATACCTATTCAAATATCTGATATGTCCTTTTTAAGACTAGTTTAATGTCCTTGTTTCCCATTCTGCATTAGAATTAGTATAGTACCAAGGTGGAATGCGTCACATTGCATTATGCAATAAGTTGTAATGTGTAATACTCTAAAATGACCACAAATACAACAATCGCAGGGAACGCGATTAGTGTACACTGTTTTATCTCTTCAACCCCATCCCGTGGATAGCAGAGACATTGTTTCATCGGCTGCTTTGTGATAGCATGGGTAGCACGACCCGTTGTCGTCACACGGTCAAGGCGGGCACACGATGACCTCGTGAAACAAGACGAGATCAAACCAGAGAATCAGTTACGGCAGGTTACGAGGCGCCGATCCTTATGAAAAAGAGCAGCCGGTCGTGCCACGCCAACATTCTTAGTCCAAAGCCTCCACCGCAACTCTTACTATAACTGAATCGCAAGCTGAAATGTGTCAGAGCTTAGATATGCCACCGTGAGTGTATGATAGCCAGTGTTAATAAGGCCGAAGTTGGCTGTTCTTAGAGCGCTTATGACTTGGATTTGCCCGCACCAAATTTC